>NW_026291920.1:0-176363 GCF_023091745.1 Budorcas taxicolor | reverse complement strand
GGATGGGAGAGGAATCCCGAGTGGTCCCCTAGCAACTCGCATGGGGACTGGCCTTTCCTGAGGCCACCAGAGCGGGTCCCTGTGGTCCCCGTCGTAACTCGAGAAGACCTGCCGAAACTCGAGAAAATCCAGGAGGTTCTACCCTCCAGGCGAGATGAGGCCCATTTCCGCTGAGGCGTCTCGGGGCTGATCACACCTCACCTCTGGAACTTGGAAAGGGTCCTTCACACACTTGGTGCAAAACAAGAAGTTCCCCGACCTAGCCGTCTCCACTCGAGAGGAATAACGAGGGTCCCGCCCACATCCAGAGGAGCCCCGTTTCCGCCTCGTAGCTCGAGATGAGGGATCCTTTCCCTGCTTCGTCGGGAAAGAGTTCCCGGCGTTCCCGTCGCATCTCAAGAGGAGGCCCTCTCAACAGGAACTTCGAGAGGAACTCCAGGGTCGTGCCACCATACCAAGAGTCCCCCAGATTTCTCAGTCCATTCCAGAGGAACCTCTTTTCCCTTCACCGCTCGTCTTTCACGCCGAGGATCGACTCACACCAAGGTGGCACGTGGCACAGCCCTGTGGGAAAGCCTCGTGGGAAAGCCTCGAGGGACAGCCTCGAGGGAAAGCCACAGATCCCTTGATCCACGTGACAGGAAGCGTGACACTACTGCTGCAGCTCGGGAGGAAAGCGCACGTGCATGCCCCCACTCGAGACGAGGCCTGACTCCCCTGGGGAGACTCAGAAGCACCCCAAGATCGATGGCAACACTGGAGAGGAATCCTCAGGTTCCGGCCCCGAATCCACACAAGGACTGAGGCCCCGGCATGGACGGGAGAGGAATCCCGAGAGGTCCCCTAGCAACTCGCATGGGGACTGGCCTTTCCTGAGGCCACCAGAGCGGGTCCCTGAGGTCCCCGTCGTAACTCGAGAAGACCTGCCGCAACTCGAGAAAATCCAGGAGGTTCTCCCTTCCAGGCGAGATGAGGCCCATTTCCGCTGAGGCGTCTGGAGGCTGATCACACCTCACCTCTGGAACTTCGAAAGGCTCCTTCACACCCTTGGTGCAAATCAAGAAGTTCCCCGACATACCCGTCTCCACTCGAGAGGAATCACGAGGGTCCCGCCCACATCCAGAGGAGCCCCGTTTCCGCCTCGTAGCTCGAGATGAGGGATCCTTTCCCTGCTTCGTCGGGAAAGAGTTCCCGGCGTTCCCGTCGCATCTCAAGAGGAGGCCCTCTCAACAGGAACGGCGAGAGGAACTCCAGGGTCGTGCCACCATTCCAAGAGTCCCCCAGATGTCTCAGTCCATTCCAGAGGAACCTCTTTTCCCTTCACCGGCTCGTCTTTCACGCCGAGGATCGACTCACACCAAGGTGGCACGTGGCACAGCCCTGTGGGAAAGCCTCGTGGGAAAGCCTCGAGGGACAGCCTCGAGGGAAAGCCACAGATCCCTTGATCCACGTGACAGGAAGCGTGACACTACTGCTGCAGCTCGGGAGGAAAGCGCACGTGCATGCCCCCACTCGAGACGAGGCCTGACTCCCCGGGGGAGACTCAGACGCACCCCAAGATCCATGGCAACACTGGAGAGGAATCCTCAGGTTCCGGCCCCGACTCCACACAAGGACTGAGGCCCCCGGCATGGATGGGAGAGGAATCCCGAGTGGTCCCCTAGCAACTCGCATGGGACTGGCCTTTCCTGAGGCCACCAGAGCGGGTCCCTGTGGTCCCCGTCGTAACTCGAGAAGACCTGCCGAAACTCGAGAAAATCCAGGAGGTTCTCCCCTCCAGGCGAGATGAGGCCCATTTCCGCTGAGGCGTCTCGGGGCTGATCACACCTCACCTCTGGAACTTGGAAAGGGTCCTTCACACACTTGGTGCAAAACAAGAAGTTCCCCGACCTAGCCGTCTCCACTCGAGAGGAATAACGAGGGTCCCGCCCACATCCAGAGGAGCCCCGTTTCCGCCTCGTAGCTCGAGATGAGGGATCCTTTCCCTGCTTCGTCGGGAAAGAGTTCCCGGCGTTCCCGTCGCATCTCAAGAGGAGGCCCTCTCAACAGGAACTTCGAGAGGAACTCCAGGGTCGTGCCACCATACCAAGAGTCCCCCAGATTTCTCAGTCCATTCCAGAGGAACCTCTTTTCCCTTCACCGGCTCGTCTTTCACGCCGAGGATCGACTCACACCAAGGTGGCACGTGGCACAGCCCTGTGGGAAAGCCTCGTGGGAAAGCCTCGAGGGACAGCCTCGAGGGAAAGCCACAGATCCCTTGATCCACGTGACAGGAAGCGTGACACTACTGCTGCAGCTCGGGAGGAAAGCGCACGTGCATGCCCCCACTCGAGACGAGGCCTGACTCCCCTGGGGAGACTCAGAAGCACCCCAAGATCGATGGCAACACTGGAGAGGAATCCTCAGGTTCCGGCCCCGAATCCACACAAGGACTGAGGCCCCGGCATGGACGGGAGAGGAATCCCGAGAGGTCCCCTAGCAACTCGCATGGGGACTGGCCTTTCCTGAGGCCACCAGAGCGGGTCCCTGAGGTCCCCGTCGTAACTCGAGAAGACCTGCCGCAACTCGAGAAAATCCAGGAGGTTCTCCCTTCCAGGCGAGATGAGGCCCATTTCCCCTGAGGCGTCTCAAGGCTGATCACACCTCACCTCTGGAACTTCGAAAGGCTCCTTCACACCCTTGGTGCAAATCAAGAAGTTCCCCGACATACCCGTCTCCACTCGAGAGGAATCACGAGAGTCCCGCCCACATACAGAGGAGCCCCGTTTCCGCCTCGTAGCTCGAGATGAGGGATCCTTTCCCTGCTTCATCGGGAAAGAGTTCCCGGCGTTCCCGTCGCATCTCAAGAGGAGGCCCTCTCAACAGGAACGGCGAGAGGAACTCCAGGGTCGTGCCACCATTCCAAGAGTCCCCCAGATGTCTCAGTCCATTCCAGAGGAACCTCTTTTCCCTTCACCGGCTCGTCTTTCACGCCGAGGATCGACTCACACCAAGGTGGCACGTGGCACAGCCCTGTGGGAAAGCCTCGTGGGAAAGCCTCGAGGGACAGCCTCGAGGGAAAGCCACAGATCCCTTGATCCACGTGACAGGAAGCGTGACACTACTGCTGCAGCTCGGGAGGAAAGCGCACGTGCATGCCCCCACTCGAGACGAGGCCTGACTCCCCGGGGGAGACTCAGAAGCACCCCAAGATCCATGGCAACACTGGAGAGGAATCCTCAGGTTCCGGCCCCGACTCCACACAAGGACTGAGGCCCCGGCATGGATGGGAGAGGAATCCCGAGAGGTCTGCTAGCAACTCGCATGGGGACTGGCCTTTCCTGAGGCCACCAGAGCGGGTCCCTGTGGTCCCCGTCTTAACTGGAGAAGACCTGCCGAAACTCGAGAAAATCCAGGAGGTTCTCCCCTCCAGGCGGGATGAGGCCCATTTCCGCTGAGGCGTCTCGGGGCTGATCACACCTCACCTCTGGAACTTGGAAAGGGTCCTTCACACACTTGGTGCAAAACAAGAAGTTCCCCGACCTAGCCGTCTCCACTCGAGAGGAATAACGAGGGTCCCGCCCACATCCAGAGGAGCCCCGTTTCCGCCTCGTAGCTCGAGATGAGGGATCCTTTCCCTGCTTCGTCGGGAAAGAGTTCCCGGCGTTCCCGTCGCATATCAAGAGGAGGCCCTCTCAACAGGAACTTTGAGAGGAACTCCAGGGTCGTGCCACCATACCAAGAATCCCCCAGATTTCTCAGTCCATTCCAGAGGAACCTCTTTTCCCTTCACCGGCTCGTCTTTCACGCCGAGGATCGACTCACACCAAGGTGGCACGTGGCACAGCCCTGTGGGAAAGCCTCGTGGGAAAGCCTCGAGGGACAGCCTCGAGGGAAAGCCACAGATCCCTTGATCCACGTGACAGGAAGCGTGACACTACTGCTGCAGCTCGGGAGGAAAGCGCACGTGCATGCCCCCACTCGAGACGAGGCCTGACTCCCCGGGGGAGACTCAGAAGCACCCCAAGATCCATGGCAACACTGGAGAGGAATCCTCAGGTTCCGGCCCCGAATCCACACAAGGACTGAGGCCCCGGCATGGATGGGAGAGGAATCCCGAGTGGTCCCCTAGCAACTCGCATGGGGACTGGCCTTTCCTGAGGCCACCAGAGCGGGTCCCTGTGGTCCCCGTCTTAACTGGAGAAGACCTGCCGAAACTCGAGAAAATCCAGGAGGTTCTCCCCTCCAGGCGAGATGAGGCCCATTTCCGCTGAGGCGTCTCGGGGCTGATCACACCTCACCTCTGGAACTTGGAAAGGGTCCTTCACACACTTGGTGCAAAACAAGAAGTTCCCCGACCTAGCCGTCTCCGCTCGAGAGGAATAACGAGGGTCCCGCCCACATCCAGAGGAGCCCCGTTTCCGCCTCGTAGCTCGAGATGAGGGATCCTTTCCCTGCTTCGTCGGGAAAGAGTTCCCGGCGTTCCCGTCGCATCTCAAGAGGAGGCCCTCTCAACAGGAACTTCGAGAGGAACTCCAGGGTCGTGCCACCATACCAAGAGTCCCCCAGATTTCTCAGTCCATTCCAGAGGAACCTCTTTTCCCTTCACCGGCTCGTCTTTCACGCCGAGGATCGACTCACACCAAGGTGGCACGTGGCACAGCCCTGTGGGAAAGCCTCGTGGGAAAGCCTCGAGGGACAGCCTCGAGGGAAAGCCACAGATCCCTTGATCCACGTGACAGGAAGCGTGACACTACTGCTGCAGCTCGGGAGGAAAGCGCACGTGCATGCCCCCACTCGAGACGAGGCCTGACTCCCCTGGGGAGACTCAGAAGCACCCCAAGATCGATGGCAACACTGGAGAGGAATCCTCAGGTTCCGGCCCCGACTCCACACAAGGACTGAGGCCCCGGCATGGACGGGAGAGGAATCCCGAGAGGTCCCCTAGCAACTCGCATGGGGACTGGCCTTTCCTGAGGCCACCAGAGCGGGTCCCTGAGGTCCCCGTCGTAACTCGAGAAGACCTGCCGCAACTCGAGAAAATCCAGGAGGTTCTCCCTTCCAGGCGAGATGAGGCCCATTTCCCCTGAGGCGTCTCGAGGCTGATCACACCTCACCTCTGGAACTTCGAAAGGCTCCTTCACACCCTTGGTGCAAATCAAGAAGTTCCCCGACATACCCGTCTCCACTCGAGAGGAATCACGAGAGTCCCGCCCACATCCAGAGGAGCCCCGTTTCGGCCTCGTAGCTCGAGATGAGGGATCCTTTCCCTGCTTCGTCGGGAAAGAGTTCCCGGCGTTCCCGTCGCATCTCAAGAGGAGGCCCTCTCAACAGGAACGGCGAGAGGAACTCCAGGGTCGTGCCACCATTCCAAGAGTCCCCCAGATGTCTCAGTCCATTCCAGAGGAACCTCTTTTCCCTTCACCGGCTCGTCTTTCACGCCGAGGATCGACTCACACCAAGGTGGCACGTGGCACAGCCCTGTGGGAAAGCCTCGTGGGAAAGCCTCGAGGGACAGCCTCGAGGGAAAGCCACAGATCCCTTGATCCACGTGACAGGAAGCGTGACACTACTGCTGCAGCTCGGGAGGAAAGCGCACGTGCATGCCCCCACTCGAGAAGAGGCCTGACTCCCCTGGGGAGACTCAGAAGCACCCCAAGATCCATGGCAACACTGGAGAGGAATCCTCAGGTTCCGGCCCCGACTCCACACAAGGACTGAGGCCCCGGCATGGACGGGAGAGGAATCCCGAGAGGTCCCCTAGCAACTCGCATGGGGACTGGCCTTTCCTGAGGCCACCAGAGCGGGTCCCTGAGGTCCCCGTCGTAACTCGAGAAGACCTGCCGCAACTCGAGAAAATCCAGGAGGTTCTCCCCTCCAGGCGAGATGAGGCCCATTTCCGCTGAGTCGTCTCGAGGCTGATCACACCTCACCTCTGGAACTTCGAAAGGGTCCTTCACACCCTTGGTGCAAATCAAGAAGTTCCCCGACATACCCGTCTCCACTCGAGAGGAATCACGAGGGTCCCGCCCACATCCAGAGGAGCCCCGTTTCCGCCTCGTAGCTCGAGATGAGGGATCCTTTCCCGGCTTTGTGGGGAAAGAGTTCCCGGCGTTCCCGTCGCATCTCAAGAGGAGGCCCTCTCAACAGGAACGGCGAGAGGAACTCCAGGGTCGTGCCACCATTCCAAGAGTCCCCCAGATGTCTCAGTCCATTCCAGAGGAACCTCTTTTCCCTTCACCGGCTCGTCTTTCACGCCGAGGATCGACTCACACCAAGGTGGTACGTGGCACAGCCCTGTGGGAAAGCCTCGAGGGACAGGCTCGAGGGAAAGCCACCGATCCCTTGATCCACGTGACAGGAAGCGTGACACTACTGCTGCAGCTCGGGAGGAAAGCGCACGTGCATGCCCCCACTCGAGACGAGGCCTGACTCCCCTGGGGAGAATCAGAAGCACCCCAAGATCCATGGCAACACTGGAGAGGAATCCTCAGGTTCCGGCCCCGACTCCACACAAGGACTGAGGCCCCGGCATGGACGGGAGAGGAATCCCGAGAGGTCCCCTAGCAACTCGCATGGGGCCTGGCGTTTCCTGAGGCCACCAGAGCGGGTCCCTGAGGTCCCCGTCGTAACTCGAGAAGACCTGCCGCAACTCGAGAAAATCCAGGAGGTTCTCCCCTCCAGGCGAGATGAGGCCCATTTCCGCTGAGTCGTCTCGAGGCTGATCACACCTCCCCTCTAGAACTTCGAAAGGGTCCTTCACACCCTTGGTGCAAATCAAGATGTTCTCCGACATACCCCACTCCACTCGAGAGGAATCACGAGGGTCCCGCCCACATCCAGAGGAGCCCCGTTTCGGCCTCGTAGCTCGAGATGAGGGATCCTTTCCCTGCTTCGTCGGGAAAGAGTTCCCGGCCTTCCCGTCGCATCTCAAGAGGAGGCCCTCTCAACAGGAACGGCGAGAGGAACTCCAGGGTCGTGCCACCATTCCAAGAGTCCCCCAGATGTCTCAGTCCATTCCAGAGGAACCTCTTTTCCCTTCACCGGCTCGTCTTTCACGCCGAGGATCGACTCACACCAAGGTGGCACGTGGCACAGCCTGTGGGAAAGCCTCGTGGGAAAGCCTCGAGGGACAGCCTCGAGGGAAAGCCACCGATCCCTTGATCCACGTGACAGGAAGCGTGACACTACTGCTGCAGCTCGGGAGGAAAGCGCACGTGCATGCCCCCACTCGAGACGAGGCCTGACTCCCCTGGGGAGACTCAGAAGCACCCCAAGTTCCATGGCAACACGGGAGAGGAATCCTCAGGTTCCGGCCCCGACTCCACACAAGGACTGAGGCCCCGGCATGGATGGGAGAGGAATCCCGAGAGGTCCCCTAGCAACTCGCATGGGGACTGGCCTTTCCTGAGGCCACCAGAGCGGGTCCCTGAGGTCCCCGTCGTAACTCGAGAAGACCTGCCGCAACTCGAGAAAATCCAGGAGGTTCTCCCCTCCAGGCGAGATGAGGCCCATTTCCGCTGAGGCGTCTCGAGGCTGATCACACCTCCCCTCTGGAACTTCAAAAGGGTCCTTCACACCCTTGGTGCAAATCAAGAAGTTCCCCGACATACCCGTCTCCACTCGAGGGGAATCACGAGGGTCCCGCCCACATCCAGAGGAGCCCCGTTTCCGCCTCGTAGCTCGAGATGAGGGATCCTTTCCCTGCTTCGTCGGGAAAGAGTTCCCGGCGTTCCCGTCGCATCTCAAGAGGAGGCCCTCTCAACAGGAACGGCGAGAGGAACTCCAGGGTCGTGCCACCATTCCAAGAGTCCCCCAGATGTCTCAGTCCATTCCAGAGGAACCTCTTTTCCCTTCACCGGCTCGTCTTTCACGCCGAGGATCGACTCACACCAAGGTGGCACGTGGCACAGCCCTGTGGGAAAGCCTCGTGGGAAAGCCTCGAGGGACAGCCTCGAGGGAAAGCCACAGATCCCTTGATCCACGTGACAGGAAGCGTGACACTACTGCTGCAGCTCGGGAGGAAAGCGCACGTGCATGCCCCCACTCGAGACGAGGCCTGACTCCCCGGGGGAGACTCAGAAGCACCCCAAGATCCATGGCAACACTGGAGAGGAATCCTCAGGTTCCGGCCCCGACTCCACACAAGGACTGAGGCCCC
Organism: Budorcas taxicolor; assembly: GCF_023091745.1. NCBI lineage: Eukaryota > Metazoa > Chordata > Mammalia > Artiodactyla > Bovidae > Budorcas > Budorcas taxicolor. The sequence goes on along the minus strand of NW_026291920.1, from coordinate 168,223 downwards.
GGCATGGATGGGAGAGGAATCCCGAGTGGTCCCCTAGCAACTCGCATGGGGACTGGCCTTTCCTGAGGCCACCAGAGCGGGTCCCTGTGGTCCCCATCGTAACTCGAGAAGACCTGCCGAAACTCGAGAAAATCCAGGAGGTTCTCCCCTCCAGGCGAGATGAGGCCCATTTCCGCTGAGGCGTCTCGGGGCTGATCACACCTCACCTCTGGAACTTGGAAAGGGTCCTTCACACACTTGGTGCAAAACAAGAAGTTCCCCGACCTAGCCGTCTCCACTCGAGAGGAATAACGAGGGTCCCGCCCACATCCAGAGGAGCCCTGTTTCCGCCTCGTAGCTCGAGATGAGGGATCCTTTCCCTGCTTCGTCGGGAAAGAGTTCCCGGCGTTCCCGTCGCATCTCAAGAGGAGGCCCTCTCAACAGGAACTTCGAGAGGAACTCCAGGGTCGTGCCACCATACCAAGAGTCCCCCAGATTTCTCAGTCCATTCCAGAGGAACCTCTTTTCCCTTCACCGGCTCGTCTTTCACGCCGAGGATCGACTCACACCAAGGTGGCACGTGGCACAGCCCTGTGGGAAAGCCTCGTGGGAAAGCCTCGAGGGACAGCCTCGAGGGAAAGCCACAGATCCCTTGATCCACGTGACAGGAAGCGTGACACTACTGCTGCAGCTCGGGAGGAAAGCGCACGTGCATGCCCCCACTCGAGACGAGGCCTGACTCCCCTGGGGAGACTCAGAAGCACCCCAAGATCGATGGCAACACTGGAGAGGAATCCTCAGGTTCCGGCCCCGAATCCACACAAGGACTGAGGCCCCGGCATGGACGGGAGAGGAATCCCGAGAGGTCCCCTAGCAACTCGCATGGGGACTGGCCTTTCCTGAGGCCACCAGAGCGGGTCCCTGAGGTCCCCGTCGTAACTCGAGAAGACCTGCCGCAACTCGAGAAAATCCAGGAGGTTCTCCCTTCCAGGCGAGATGAGGCCCATTTCCCCTGAGGCGTCTCGAGGCTGATCACACCTCACCTCTGGAACTTCGAAAGGGTCCTTCACACCCTTGGTGCAAATCAAGAAATTCCCCGACATACCCGTCCCCACTCGAGAGGAATCACGAGGGTCCCGCCCACATCCAGAGGAGCGCCGTTTCCGCCTCGTAGCTCGAGATGAGGGATCCTTTCCCTGCTTCGTCGGGAAAGAGTTCCCGGCGTTCCCGTCGCATCTCAAGAGGAGGCCCTCTCAACAGGAACGGCGAGAGGAACTCCAGGGTCGTGCCACCATTCCAAGAGTCCCCCAGATGTCTCAGTCCATTCCAGAGGAACCTCTTTTCCCTTCACCGGCTCGTCTTTCACGCCGAGGATCGACTCACACCAAGGTGGCACGTGGCACAGCCCTGTGGGAAAGCCTCGTGGGAAAGCCTCGAGGGACAGCCTCGAGGGAAAGCCACAGATCCCTTGATCCACGTGACAGGAAGCGTGACACTACTGCTGCAGCTCGGGAGGAAAGCGCACGTGCATGCCCCCACTCGAGAAGAGGCCTGACTCCCCTGGGGAGACTCAGAAGCACCCCAAGATCCATGGCAACACTGGAGAGGAATCCTCAGGTTCCGGCCCCGACTCCACACAAGGACTGAGGCCCCGGCATGGACGGGAGAGGAATCCCGAGAGGTCCCCTAGCAACTCGCATGGGGACTGGCCTTTCCTGAGGCCACCAGAGCGGGTCCCTGAGGTCCCCGTCGTAACTCGAGAAGACCTGCCGCAACTCGAGAAAATCCAGGAGGTTCTCCCCTCCAGGCGAGATGAGGCCCATTTCCGCTGAGTCGTCTCGAGGCTGATCACACCTCACCTCTGGAACTTCGAAAGGGTCCTTCACACCCTTGGTGCAAATCAAGAAGTTCCCCGACATACCCGTCTCCACTCGAGAGGAATCACGAGGGTCCCGCCCACATCCAGAGGAGCCCCGTTTCCACCTCGTAGCTCGAGATGAGGGATCCTTTCCCGGCTTTGTGGGGAAAGAGTTCCCGGCGTTCCCGTCGCATCTCAAGAGGAGGCCCTCTCAACAGGAACGGCGAGAGGAACTCCAGGGTCGTGCCACCATTCCAAGAGTCCCCCAGATGTCTCAGTCCATTCCAGAGGAACCTCTTTTCCCTTCACCGGCTCGTCTTTCACGCCGAGGATCGACTCACACCAAGGTGGTACCTGGCACAGCCCTGTGGGAAAGCCTCGAGGGACAGGCTCGAGGGAAAGCCACCGATCCCTTGATCCACGTGACAGGAAGCGTGACACTACTGCTGCAGCTCGGGAGGAAAGCGCACGTGCATGCCCCCACTCGAGACGAGGCCTGACTCCCCGGGGGAGACTCAGAAGCACCCCAAGATCCATGGCAACACTGGAGAGGAATCCTCAGGTTCCGGCCCCGACTCCACACAAGGACTGAGGCCCCGGCATGGATGGGAGAGGAATCCCGAGTGGTCCCCTAGCAACTCGCATGGGGACTGGCCTTTCCTGAGGCCACCAGAGCGGGTCCCTGTGGTCCCCGTCGTAACTCGAGAAGACCTGCCGAAACTCGAGAAAATCCAGGAGGTTCTCCCCTCCAGGCGAGATGAGGCCCATTTCCGCTGAGGCGTCTCGGGGCTGATCACACCTCACCTCTGGAACTTGGAAAGGGTCCTTCACACACTTGGTGCAAAACAAGAAGTTCCCCGACCTAGCCGTCTCCACTCGAGAGGAATAACGAGGGTCCCGCCCACATCCAGAGGAGCCCCGTTTCCGCCTCGTAGCTCGAGATGAGGGATCCTTTCCCTGCTTCGTCGGGAAAGAGTTCCCGGCGTTCCCGTCGCATCTCAAGAGGAGGCCCTCTCAACAGGAACTTCGAGAGGAACTCCAGGGTCGTGCCACCATACCAAGAGTCCCCCAGATTTCTCAGTCCATTCCAGAGGAACCTCTTTTCCCTTCACCGGCTCGTCTTTCACGCCGAGGATCGACTCACACCAAGGTGGCACGTGGCACAGCCCTGTGGGAAAGCCTCGTGGGAAAGCCTCGAGGGACAGCCTCGAGGGAAAGCCACAGATCCCTTGATCCACGTGACAGGAAGCGTGACACTACTGCTGCAGCTCGGGAGGAAAGCGCACGTGCATGCCCCCACTCGAGACGAGGCCTGACTCCCCTGGGGAGACTCAGAAGCACCCCAAGATCGATGGCAACACTGGAGAGGAATCCTCAGGTTCCGGCCCCGAATCCACACAAGGACTGAGGCCCCGGCATGGACGGGAGAGGAATCCCGAGAGGTCCCCTAGCAACTCGCATGGGGACTGGCCTTTCCTGAGGCCACCAGAGCGGGTCCCTGAGGTCCCCGTCGTAACTCGAGAAGACCTGCCGCAACTCGAGAAAATCCAGGAGGTTCTCCCTTCCAGGCGAGATGAGGCCCATTTCCCCTGAGGCGTCTCGAGGCTGATCACACCTCACCTCTGGAACTTCAAAAGGCTCCTTCACACCCTTGGTGCAAATCAAGAAGTTCCCCGACATACCCGTCTCCACTCGAGAGGAATCACGAGGGTCCCGCCCACATCCAGAGGAGCCCCGTTTCCGCCTCGTAGCTCGAGATGAGGGATCCTTTCCCTGCTTCGTCGGGAAAGATTTCCCGGCGTTCCCGTCGCATCTCAAGAGGAGGCCCTCTCAACAGGAACGGCGAGAGGAACTCCAGGGTCGTGCCACCATTCCAAGAGTCCCCCAGATGTCTCAGTCCATTCCAGAGGAACCTCTTTTCCCTTCACCGGCTCGTCTTTCACGCCGAGGATCGACTCACACCAAGGTGGCACGTGGCACAGCCCTGTGGGAAAGCCTCGTGGGAAAGCCTCGAGGGACAGCCTCGAGGGAAAGCCACAGATCCCTTGATCCACGTGACAGGAAGCGTGACACTACTGCTGCAGCTCGGGAGGAAAGCGCACGTGCATGCCCCCACTCGAGACGAGGCCTGACTCCCCTGGGGAGACTCAGAAGCACCCCAAGATCCATGGCAACACTGGAGAGGAATCCTCAGGTTCCGGCCCCGACTCCACACAAGGACTGAGGCCCCGGCATGGATGGGAGAGGAATCCCGAGTGGTCCCCTAGCAACTCGCATGGGGACTGGCCTTTCCTGAGGCCACCAGAGCGGGTCCCTGTGGTCCCCGTCGTAACTGGAGAAGACCTGCCGAAACTCGAGAAAATCCAGGAGGTTCTCCCCTCCAGGCGAGATGAGGCCCATTTCCGCTGAGGCGTCTCGGGGCTGATCACACCTCACCTCTGGAACTTGGAAAGGGTCCTTCACACACTTGGTGCAAAACAAGAAGTTCCCCGACCTAGCCGTCTCCACTCGAGAGGAATAACGAGGGTCCCGCCCACATCCAGAGGAGCCCCGTTTCCGCCTCGTAGCTCGAGATGAGGGATCCTTTCCCTGCTTCGTCGGGAAAGAGTTCCCGGCGTTCCCGTCGCATCTCAAGAGGAGGCCCTCTCAACAGGAACTTCGAGAGGAACTCCAGGGTCGTGCCACCATACCAAGAGTCCCCCAGATTTCTCAGTCCATTCCAGAGGAACCTCTTTTCCCTTCACCGGCTCGTCTTTCACGCCGAGGATCGACTCACACCAAGGTGGCACGTGGCACAGCCCTGTGGGAAAGCCTCGTGGGAAAGCCTCGAGGGACAGCCTCGAGGGAAAGCCACAGATCCCTTGATCCACGTGACAGGAAGCGTGACACTACTGCTGCAGCTCGGGAGGAAAGCGCACGTGCATGCCCCCACTCGAGACGAGGCCTGACTCCCCTGGGGAGACTCAGAAGCACCCCAAGATCGATGGCAACACTGGAGAGGAATCCTCAGGTTCCGGCCCCGAATCCACACAAGGACTGAGGCCCCGGCATGGACGGGAGAGGAATCCCGAGAGGTCCCCTAGCAACTCGCATGGGGACTGGCCTTTCCTGAGGCCACCAGAGCGGGTCCCTGAGGTCCCCGTCGTAACTCGAGAAGACCTGCCGCAACTCGAGAAAATCCAGGAGGTTCTCCCTTCCAGGCGAGATGAGGCCCATTTACCCTGAGGCGTCTCGAGGCTGATCACACCTCACCTCTGGAACTTCGAAAGGCTCCTTCACACCCTTGGTGCAAATCAAGAAGTTCCCCGACATACCCGTCTCCACTCGAGAGGAATCACGAGAGTCCCGCCCACATACAGAGGAGCCCCGTTTCCGCCTCGTAGCTCGAGATGAGGGATCCTTTCCCTGCTTCATCGGGAAAGAGTTCCCGGCGTTCCCGTCGCATCTCAAGAGGAGGCCCTCTCAACAGGAACGGCGAGAGGAACTCCAGGGTCGTGCCACCATTCCAAGAGTCCCCCAGATGTCTCAGTCCATTCCAGAGGAACCTCTTTTCCCTTCACCGGCTCGTCTTTCACGCCGAGGATCGACTCACACCAAGGTGGCACGTGGCACAGCCCTGTGGGAAAGCCTCGTGGGAAAGCCTCGAGGGACAGCCTCGAGGGAAAGCCACAGATCCCTTGATCCACGTGACAGGAAGCGTGACACTACTGCTGCAGCTCGGGAGGAAAGCGCACGTGCATGCCCCCACTCGAGACGAGGCCTGACTCCCCGGGGGAGACTCAGAAGCACCCCAAGATCCATGGCAACACTGGAGAGGAATCCTCAGGTTCCGGCCCCGACTCCACACAAGGACTGAGGCCCCGGCATGGATGGGAGAGGAATCCCGAGTGGTCCCCTAGCAACTCGCATGGGGACTGGCCTTTCCTGAGGCCACCAGAGCGGGTCCCTGTGGTCCCCGTCGTAACTCGAGAAGACCTGCCGAAACTCGAGAAAATCCAGGAGGTTCTCCCCTCCAGGCGAGATGAGGCCCATTTCCGCTGAGGCGTCTCGGGGCTGATCACACCTCACCTCTGGAACTTGGAAAGGGTCCTTCACACACTTGGTGCAAAACAAGAAGTTCCCCGACCTAGCCGTCTCCACTCGAGAGGAATCACGAGGGTCCCGCCCACATCCAGAGGAGCCCCGTTTCCGCCTCGTAGCTCGAGATGAGGGATCCTTTCCCTGCTTCGTCGGGAAAGAGTTCCCGGCGTTCCCGTCGCATCTCAAGAGGAGGCCCTCTCAACAGGAACGGCGAGAGGAACTCCAGGGTCGTGCCACCATTCCAAGAGTCCCCCAGATGTCTCAGTCCATTCCAGAGGAACCTCTTTTCCCTTCACCGGCTCGTCTTTCACGCCGAGGATCGACTCACACCAAGGTGGCACGTGGCACAGCCCTGTGGGAAAGCCTCGTGGGAAAGCCTCGAGGGACAGCCTCGAGGGAAAGCCACAGATCCCTTGATCCACGTGACAGGAAGCGTGACACTACTGCTGCAGCTCGGGAGGAAAGCGCACGTGCATGCCCCCACTCGAGAAGAGGCCTGACTCCCCTGGGGAGACTCAGAAGCACCCCAAGATCGATGGCAACACTGGAGAGGAATCCTCAGGTTCCGGCCCCGACTCCACACAAGGACTGAGGCCCCGGCATGGACGGGAGAGGAATCCCGAGAGGTCCCCTAGCAACTCGCATGGGGACTGGCCTTTCCTGAGGCCACCAGAGCGGGTCCCTGAGGTCCCCGTCGTAACTCGAGAAGACCTGCCGCAACTCGAGAAAATCCAGGAGGTTCTCCCCTCCAGGCGAGATGAGGCCCATTTCCACTGAGTCGTCTCGAGGCTGATCACACCTCACCTCTGGAACTTCGAAAGGGTCCTTCACACCCTTGGTGCAAATCAAGAAGTTCCCCGACATACCCGTCTCCACTCGAGAGGAATCACGAGGGTCCCGCCCACATCCAGAGGAGCCCCGTTTCCGCCTCGTAGCTCGAGATGAGGGATCCTTTCCCGGCTTTGTGGGGAAAGAGTTCCCGGCGTTCCCGTCGCATCTCAAGAGGAGGCCCTCTCAACAGGAACGGCGAGAGGAACTCCAGGGTCGTGCCACCATTCCAAGAGTCCCCCAGATGTCTCAGTCCATTCCAGAGGAACCTCTTTTCCCTTCACCGGCTCGTCTTTCACGCCGAGGATCGACTCACACCAAGGTGGTACCTGGCACAGCCCTGTGGGAAAGCCTCGAGGGACAGGCTCGAGGGAAAGCCACCGATCCCTTGATCCACGTGACAGGAAGCGTGACACTACTGCTGCAGCTCGGGAGGAAAGCGCACGTGCATGCCCCCACTCGAGACGAGGCCTGACTCCCCTGGGGAGAATCAGAAGCACCCCAAGATCCATGGCAACACTGGAGAGGAATCCTCAGGTTCCGGCCCCGACTCCACACAAGGACTGAGGCCCCGGCATGGACGGGAGAGGAATCCCGAGAGGTCCCCTAGCAACTCGCATGGGGCCTGGCGTTTCCTGAGGCCACCAGAGCGGGTCCCTGAGGTCCCCGTCGTAACTCGAGAAGACCTGCCGCAACTCGAGAAAATCCAGGAGGTTCTCCCCTCCAGGCGAGATGAGGCCCATTTCCGCTGAGGCGTCTCGAGGCTGATCACACCTCCCCTCTAGAACTTCGAAAGAGTCCTTCACACCCTTGGTGCAAATCAAGATGTTCTCCGACATACCCCACTCCACTCGAGAGGAATCACGAGGGTCCCGCCCACATCCAGAGGAGCCCCGTTTCGGCCTCGTAGCTCGAGATGAGGGATCCTTTCCCTGCTTCGTCGGGAAAGAGTTCCCGGCGTTCCCGTCGCATCTCAAGAGGAGGCCCTCTCAACAGGAACGGCGAGAGGAACTCCAGGGTCGTGCCACCATTCCAAGAGTCCCCCAGATGTCTCAGTCCATTCCAGAGGAACCTCTTTTCCCTTCACCGGCTCGTCTTTCACGCCGAGGATCGACTCACACCAAGGTGGCACGTGGCACAGCCCTGTGGGAAAGCCTCGTGGGAAAGCCTCGAGGGACAGCCTCGAGGGAAAGCCACAGATCCCTTGATCCACGTGACAGAAAGCGTTACACTACTGCTGCAGCTCGGGAGGAAAGCGCACGTGCATGCCCCCACTCGAGACGAGGCCTGACTCCCGTGGGGAGACTCAGAAGCACCCCAAGATCCATGGCAACACTGGAGAGGAATCCTCAGGTTCCGGCCCCGACTCCACACAAGGACTGAGGCCCCGGCATGGACGGGAGAGGAATCCCGAGAGGTCCCCTAGCAACTCACATGGGGACTGGCCTTTCCTGAGGCCACCAGAGCGGGTCCCTGAGGTCCCCGTCGTAACTCGAGAAGACCTGCCGCAACTCGAGAAAATCCAGGAGGTTCTCCCCTCCAGGCGAGATGAGGCCCATTTCCGCTGAGGCGTCTCGAGGCTGATCACACCTCACCTCTGGAACTTCGAAAGGGTCCTTCACACCCTTGGTGCAAATCAAGAAGTTCCCCGACCTAGCCGTCTCCACTCGAGAGGAATCACGAGGGTCCCGCCGACATCCAGAGGAGCCCCGTTTCCGCCTTGTAGCTCGAGATGAGGGATCCTTTCCCGGCTTCGTCGGGAAAGAGTTCCCGGCGTTCCCGTCGCATCTCAAGAGGAGGCCCTCTCAACAGGAACGGCGAGAGGAACTCCAGGGTCGTGCCACCATTCCAAGAGTCCCCCAGATGTCTCAGTCCATTCCAGAGGAACCTCTTTTCCCTTCACCGTCTCGTCTTTCACGCCGAGGATCGACTCACACCAAGGTGGCACGTGGCACAGCCCTGTGGGAAAGCCTCGTGGGAAAGCCTCGAGGGACAGCCTCGAGGGAAAGCCACAGATCCCTTGATCCACGTGACAGGAAGCGTGACACTACTGCTGCAGCTCGGGAGGAAAGCGCACGTGCATGCCCCCACTCGAGACGAGGCCTGACTCCCCTGGGGAGACTCAGAAGCACCCCAAGATCCATGGCAACACTGGAGAGGAATCCACAGGTTCCGGCCCCGACTCTACACAAGGACTGAGGCCCCGGCATGGACGGGAGAGGAATCCCGAGAGGTCCCCTAGCAACTCGCATGGGGACTGGCCTTTCCTGAGGCCACCAGAGCGGGTCCCTGAGGTCCCCGTCGTAACTCGAGAAGACCTGCCGCAACTCGAGAAAATCCAGGAGGTTCTCCCCTCCAGGCGAGATGAGGCCCATTTCCGCTGAGGCGTCTCGAGGCTGATCACACCTCCCCTCTGGAACTTCGAAAGGGTCCTTCACACCCTTGGTGCAAATCAAGAAGTTCCCCGACATACCCGTCTCCACTCGAGAGGAATCACGAGGGTCCCGCCCACATCCAGAGGAGCCCCGTTTCCGCCTCGTAGCTCGAGATGAGGGATCCTTTCCCGGCTTTGTGGGGAAAGAGTTCCCGGCGTTCCCGTCGCATCTCAAGAGGAGGCCCTCTCAACAGGAACGGCGAGAGGAACTCCAGGGTCGTGCCACCATTCCAAGAGTCCCCCAGATGTCTCAGTCCATTCCAGAGGAACCTCTTTTCCCTTCACCGGCTCGTCTTTCACGCCGAGGATCGACTCACACCAAGGTGGCACGTGGCACAGCCCTGTGGGAAAGCCTCGTGGGAAAGCCTCGAGGGACAGCCTCGAGGGAAAGCCACAGATCCCTTGATCCACGTGACAGGAAGCGTGACACTACTGCTGCATCTCGGGACGAAAGCGCACGTGCACGCCCCCACTCGAGACGAGGCCTGACTCCCCTGGGGAGACTCAGAAGCACCCCAAGATCCATGGCAACACTGGAGAGGAATCCTCAGGTTCCGGCCCCGACTCCACACAAGGACTGAGGCCCCGGCATGGACGGGAGAGGAATCCCGAGAGGTCCCCTAGCAACTCGCATGGGGACTGGCCTTTCCTGAGGCCACCAGAGCGGGTCCCTGAGGTCCCCGTCGTAACTCGAGAAGACCTGCCGCAACTCGAGAAAATCCAGGAGGTTCTCCCCTCCAGGCGAGATGAGGCCCATTTCCGCTGAGGCGTCTCGAGGCTGATCACACCTCACCTCTGGAACTTCGAAAGGGTCCTTCACACCCTTGGTGCAAATCAAGAAGTTCCCCGACCTAGCCGTCTCCACTCGAGAGGAATCACGAGGGTCCCGCCCACATCCAGAGGAGCCCCGTTTCCGCCTCGTAGCTCGAGATGAGGGATCCTTTCCCGGCTTCGTCGGGAAAGAGTTCCCGGCGTTCCCGTCGCATCTCAAGAGGAGGCCCTCTCAACAGCAACGGCGAGAGGAACTCCAGGGTCGTGCCACCATTCCAAGAGTCCCCCAGATGTCTCAGTCCATTCCAGAGGAACCTCTTTTCCCTTCACCGGCTCGTCTTTCACGCCGAGGATCGACTCACACCAAGGTGGCACGTGGCACAGCCCTGTGGGAAAGCCTCGTGGGAAAGCCTCGAGGGACAGCCTCGAGGGAAAGCCACAGATCCCTTGATCCACGTGACAGGAAGCGTGACACTACTGCTGCAGCTCGGAAGGAAAGCGCACGTGCATGCCCCCACTCGAGACGAGGCCTGACTCCCCTGGGGAGACTCAGAAGCACCCCAAGATCCATGGCAACACTGGAGAGGAATCCTCAGGTTCCGGCCCTGACTCCACACAAGGACTGAGGCCCCGGCATGGACGGGAGAGGAATCCCGAGAGGTCCCCTAGCAACTCGCATGGGGACTGGCCTTTCCTGAGGCCACCAGAGCGGGTCCCTGAGGTCCCCGTCGTAACTCGAGAAGACCTGCCGCAACTCGAGAAAATCCAGGAGGTTCTCCCCTCCAGGCGAGATGAGGCCCATTTCCGCTGAGGCGTCTCGAGGCTGATCACACCTCACCTCTGGAACTTCGAAAGGGTCCTTCACACCCTTGGTGCAAATCAAGAAGTTCCCCGACATACCCGTCTCCACTCGAGAGGAATCACGAGGGTCCCGCCCACATCCAGAGGAGCCCCGTTTCCGCCTCGTAGCTCGAGATGAGGGATCCTTTCCCGGATTCGTCGGGAAAGAGTTCCCGGCATTCCCGTCGCATCTCAAGAGGAGGCCCTCTCAACAGGAACGGCGAGAGGAACTCCAGGGTCGTGCCACCATTCCAAGAGTCCCCCAGATGTCTCAGTCCGTTCCAGAGGAACCTCTTTTCCTTTCACCGGCTCGTCTTTCGCGCCGAGGATCGACTCACACCAAGGTGGCACGTGGCACAGCCCTGTGGGAAAGCCTCGTGGGAAAGCCTCGAGGGACAGCCTCGAGGGAAAGCCACAGATCCCTTGATCAAAGTGACAGGAAGCGTGACACTACTGCTGCAGCTCGGGAGGAAAGCGCACGTGCATGCTCCCACTCGAGACGAGGCCTGACTCCCCTGGGGAGACTCAGAAGCACCCCAAGATCCATGGCAACACTGGAGAGGAATCCTCAGGTTCCGGCCCCGACTCCACACAAGGACTGAGGCCCCGGCATGGACGGGAGAGGAATCCCGAGAGGTCCCCTAGCAACTCGCATGGGGACTGGCCTTTCCTGAGGCCACCAGAGCGGGTCCCTGAGGTCCCCGTCGTAACTCGAGAAGACCTGCCGCAACTCGAGAAAATCCAGGAGGTTCTCCCCTCCAGGCGAGATGAGGCCCATTTCCGCTGAGGCGTCTCGAGGCTGATCACACCTCCCCTCTGGAACTTCGAAAGGGTCCTTCACACCCTTGGTGCAAATCAAGAAGTTCCCCGACCTAGCCGTCTCCACTCGAGAGGAATCACGAGTGTCCCGCCCACATCCAGAGGAGCCCCGTTTCCGCCTCGTAGCTCGAGATGAGGGATCCTTTCCCTGCTTCGTCGGGAAAGAGTTCCCGGCGTTCCCGTCGCATCTCAAGAGGAGGCCCTCTCAACAGGAACGGCGAGAGGAACTCCAGGGTCGTGCCACCATTCCAAGAGTCCCCCAGATGTCTCAGTCCATTCCAGAGGAACCTCTTTTCCCTTCACCGGCTCGTCTTTCACGCCGAGGATCGACTCACACCAAGGTGGCACGTGGCACAGCCCTGTGGGAAAGCCTCGTGGGAAAGCCTCGAGGGACAGCCTCGAGGGAAAGCCACAGATCCCTTGATCCACGTGACAGGAAGCGTGACACTACTGCTGCAGCTCGGGAGGAAAGCGCACGTGCATGCCCCCACTCGAGACGAGGCCTGACTCCCCTGGGGAGACTCAGAAGCACCCCAAGATCCATGGCAACACTGGAGAGGAATCCTCAGGTTCCGGCCCCGACTCCACACAAGGACTGAGGCCCCGGCATGGACGGGAGAGGAATCCCGAGAGGTCCTCTAGCAACTCACATGGGGACTGGCCTTTCCTGAGGCCACCAGAGCGGGTCCCTGAGGTCCCCGTCGTAACTCGAGAAGACCTGCCGCAACTCGAGAAAATCCAGGAGGTTCTCCCCTCCAGGCGAGATGAGGCTCATTTCCGCTGAGGCGTCTCGAGGCTGATCACACCTCACCTCTGGAAGTTCGAAAGGGTCCTTCACACCCTTGGTGCAAATCAAGAAGTTCCCCGACATACCCGTCTCCACTCGAGAGGAATCACGAGGGTCCCGCCCACATCCAGAGGAGCCCCGTTTCCGCCTCGTAGCTCGAGATGAGGGATCCTTTCCCTGCTTCGTCGGGAAAGAGTTCCCGGCGTTCCCGTCGCATCTCAAGAGGAGGCCGTCTCAACAGGAACGGCGAGAGGAACTCCAGGGTCGTGCCACCATTCCAAGAGTCCCCCAGATGTCTCAGTCCATTCCAGAGGAACCTCTTTTCCCTTCACCGGCTCGTCTTTCACGCCGAGGATCGACTCACACCAAGGTGGCACGTGGCAGAGCCCTGTGGGAAAGCCTCGTGGGAAAGCCTCGAGGGACAGCCTCGAGGGAAAGCCACAGATCCCTTGATCCACGTGACAGGAAGCGTGACACTACTGCTGCAGCTCGGGAGGAAAGCGCACGTGCATGCCCCCACTCGAGACGAGGCCTGACTCCCCTGGGGAGACTCAGAAGCACCCCAAGATCCATGGCAACACTGGAGAGGAATCCTCAGGTTCCGGCCCCGACTCCACACAAGGACTGAGGCCCCGGCATGGACGGGAGAGGAATCCCGAGAGGTCCCCTAGCAACTCGCATGGGGACTGGCCTTTCCTGAGGCCACCAGAGCGGGTCCCTGAGGTCCCCGTCGTAACTCGAGAAGACCTGCCGCAACTCGAGAAAATCCAGGGGGTTCTCCCCTCCAGGCGAGATGAGGCCCATTTCCGCTGAGGCGTCTCGAGGCTGATCACACCTCACCTCTGGAACTTCGAAAGGGTCCTTCACACCCTTGGTGCAAATCAAGAAGTTCCCCGACCTAGCCGTCTCCACTCGAGAGGAATCACGAGGGTCCCGCCCACATCCAGAGGAGCCCCGTTTCCGCCTCGTAGCTCGAGATGAGGGATGCTTTCCCGGCTTCGTCGGGAAAGAGTTCCCGGCGTTCCCGTCGCATCTCAAGAGGAGGCCCTCTCAACAGCAACGGCGAGAGGAACTCCAGGGTCGTGCCACCATTCCAAGAGTCCCCCAGATGTCTCAGTCCATTCCAGAGGAACCTCTTTTCCCTTCACCGGCTCGTCTTTCACGCCGAGGATCGACTCACACCAAGGTGGCACGTGGCACAGCCCTGTGGGAAAGCCTCGTGGGAAAGCCTCGAGGGACAGCCTCGAGGGAAAGCCACAGATCCCTTGATCCACGTGACAGGAAGCGTGACACTACTGCTGCAGCTCGGGAGGAAAGCGCACGTGCATGCCCCCACTCGAGACGAGGCCTGACTCCCCTGGGGAGACTCAGAAGCACCCCAAGATCCATGGCAACACTGGAGAGGAATCCTCAGGTTCCGGCCCCGACTCCACACAAGGACTGAGGCCCCGGCATGGACGGGAGAGGAATCCCGAGAGGTCCCCTTGCAACACGCATGGGGACTGGCCTTTCCTGAGGCCACCAGAGCGGGTCCCTGAGGTCCCCGTCGTAACTCGAGAAGACCTGCCGCAACTCGAGAAAATCCAGGAGGTTCTCCCCTCCAGGCGAGGTGAGGCCCATTTCCGCTGAGGCGTCTCGAGGCTGATCACACCTCACCTCTGGAACTTCGAAAGGGTCCTTCACACCCTTGGTGCAAATCAAGAAGTTCCCCGACATACCCGTCTCCACTCGAGAGGAATCACGAGGGTCCCGCCCACATCCAGAGGAGCCCCGTTTCGGCCTCGTAGCTCGAGATGAGGGATCCTTTCCCTGCTTCGTCGGGAAAGAGTTCCCGGCATTCCCGTCGCATCTCAAGAGGAGGCCCTCTCAACAGGAACGGCGAGAGGAACTCCAGGGTCGTGCCACCATTCCAAGAGTCCCCCAGATGTCTCAGTCCGTTCCAGAGGAACCTCTTTTCCCTTCACCGGCTCGTCTTTCGCGCCGAGGATCGACTCACACCAAGGTGGCACGTGGCACAGCCCTGTGGGAAAGCCTCGTGGGAAAGCCTCGAGGGACAGCCTCGAGGGAAAGCCACAGATCCCTTGATCAAAGTGACAGGAAGCGTGACACTACTGCTGCAGCTCGGGAGGAAAGCGCACGTGCATGCTCCCACTCGAGACGAGGCCGGACTCCCCTGGGGAGACTCAGAAGCACCCCAAGATCCATGGCAACACTGGAGAGGAATCCTCAGGTTCCGGCCCCGACTCCACACAAGGACTGAGGCCCCGGCATGGACGGGAGAGGAATCCCGAGAGGTCCCCTAGCAACTCGCATGGGGACTGGCCTTTCCTGAGGCCACCAGAGCGGGTCCCTGAGGTCCCCGTCGTAACTCGAGAAGACCTGCCGCAACTCGAGAAAATCCAGGAGGTTCTCCCCTCCAGGCGAGATGAGGCCCATTTCCGCTGAGGCGTCTCGAGGCTGATCACACCTCACCTCTGGAACTTCGAAAGGGTCCTTCACACCCTTGGTGCAAATCAAGAAGTTCCCCGACCTAGCCGTCTCCACTCGAGAGGAATCACGAGGGTCCCGCCCACATCCAGAGGAGCCCCGTTTCCGCCTCGTAGCTCGAGATGAGGGATCCTTTCCCTGCTTCGTCGGGAAAGAGTTCCCGGCGTTCCCGTCGCATCTCAAGAGGAGGCCCTCTCAACAGGAACGGCGAGAGGAACTCCAGGGTCGTGCCACCATTCCAAGAGTCCCCCAGATGTCTCAGTCCATTCCAGAGGAACCTCTTTTCCCTTCACCGGCTCGTCTTTCACACCGAGGATCGACTCACACCAAGGTGGCACGTGGCAGAGCCCTGTGGGAAAGCCTCGTGGGAAAGCCTCGAGGGACAGCCTCGAGGGAAAGCCACAGATCCCTTGATCCACGTGACAGGAAGCGTGACACTACTGCTGCAGCTCGGGAGGAAAGCGCACGTGCATGCCCCCACTCGAGACGAGGCCTGACTCCCCTGGGGAGACTCAGAAGCACCCCAAGATCCATGGCAACACTGGAGAGGAATCCTCAGGTTCCGGCCCCGACTCCACACAAGGACTGAGGCCCCGGCATGGACGGGAGAGGAATCCCGAGAGGTCCCCTAGCAACTCGCATGGGGACTGGCCTTTCCTGAGGCCACCAGAGCGGGTCCCTGAGGTCCCTGTCGTAACTCGAGAAGACCTGCCGCAACTCGAGAAAATCCAGGGGGTTCTCCCCTCCAGGCGAGATGAGGCCCATTTCCGCTGAGGCGTCTCGAGGCTGATCACACCTCCCCTCTGGAACTTCGAAAGGGTCCTTCACACCCTTGGTGCAAATCAAGAAGTTCCCCGACATACCCGTCTCCACTCGAGAGGAATCACGAGGGTCCCGCCCACATCCAGAGGAGCCCCGTTTCCGCCTCGTAGCTCGAGATGAGGGATCCTTTCCCGGATTCGTCGGGAAAGAGTTTCCGGCGTTCCCGTCGCATCTCAAGAGGAGGCCCTCTCAACAGGAACGGCGAGAGGAACTCCAGGGTCGTGCCACCATTCCAAGAGTCCCCCAGATGTCTCAGTCCATTCCAGAGGAACCTCTTTTCCCTTCACCGGCTCGTCTTTCACGCCGAGGATCGACTCACACCAAGGTGGCACGTGGCAGAGCCCTGTGGGAAAGCCTCGTGGGAAAGCCTCGAGGGACAGCCTCGAGGGAAAGCCACAGATCCCTTGATCCACGTGACAGGAAGCGTGACACTACTGCTGCAGCTCGGGAGGAAAGCGCACGTGCATGCCCCCACTCGAGACGAGGCCTGACTCCCCTGGGGAGACTCAGAAGCACCCCAAGATCCATGGCAACACTGGAGAGGAATCCTCAGGTTCCGGCCCCGACTCCACACAAGGACTGAGGCCCCGGCATGGACGGGAGAGGAATCCCGAGAGGTCCCCTAGCAACTCGCATGGGGACTGGCCTTTCCTGAGGCCACCAGAGCGGGTCCCTGAGGTCCCCGTCGTAACTCGAGAAGACCTGCCGCAACTCGAGAAAATCCAGGAGGTTCTCCCCTCCAGGCGAGATGAGGCCCATTTCCGCTGAGGCGTCTCCAGGCTGATCACACCTCACCTCTGGAACTTCGAAAGGGTCCTTCACACCCTTGGTGCAAATCAAGAAGTTCCCCGACATACCCGTCTCCACTCGAGAGGAATCACGAGGGTCCCGCCCACATCCAGAGGAGCCCCGTTTCCGCCTCGTAGCTCGAGATGAGGGATCCTTTCCCTGCTTCGTCGGGAAAGAGTTCCCGGCGTTCCCGTCGCATCTCAAGAGGAGGCCCTCTCAACAGGAACGGCGAGAGGAACTCCAGGGTCGTGCCACCATTCCAAGAGTCCCCCAGATGTCTCAGTCCATTCCAGAGGAACCTCTTTTCCCTTCACCGTCTCGTCTTTCACACCGAGGATCGACTCACACCAAGGTGGCACGTGGCACAGCCCTGTGGGAAAGCCTCGTGGGAAAGCCTCGAGGGACAGCCTCGAGGGAAAGCCACAGATCCCTTGATCCACGTGACAGGAAGCGTGACACTACTGCTGCAGCTCGGGAGGAAAGCGCACGTGCATGCCCCCACTCGAGACGAGGCCTGACTCCCGTGGGGAGACTCAGAAGCACCCCAAGATCCATGGCAACACTGGAGAGGAATCCTCAGGTTCCGGCCCCGACTCCACACAAGGACTGAGGCCCCGGCATGGACGGGAGAGGAATCCCGAGAGGTCCCCTAGCAACTCGCATGGGGACTGGCCTTTCCTGAGGCCACCAGAGCGGGTCCCTGAGGTCCCCGTCGTAACTCGAGAAGACCTGCCGCAACTCGAGAAAATCCAGGAGGTTCTCCCCTCCAGGCGAGATGAGGCCCATTTCCGCTGAGGCGTCTCGAGGCTGATCACACCTCACCTCTGGAACTTCGAAAGGGTCCTTCACACCCTTGGTGCAAATCAAGAAGTTCCCCGACCTAGCCGTCTCCACTCGAGAGGAATCACGAGGGTCCCGCCCACATCCAGAGGAGCCCCGTTTCGGCCTCGTAGCTCGAGATGAGGGATCCTTTCCCGGCTTCGTCGGGAAAGAGTTCCCGGCGTTCCCGTCGCATCTCAAGAGGAGGCCCTCTCAACAGCAACGGCGAGAGGAACTCCAGGGTCGTGCCACCATTCCAAGAGTCCCCCAGATGTCTCAGTCCATTCCAGAGGAACCTCTTTTCCCTTCACCGGCTCGTCTTTCACGCCGAGGATCGACTCACACCAAGGTGGCACGTGGCACAGCCCTGTGGGAAAGCCTCGTGGGAAAGCCTCGAGGGACAGCCTCGAGGGAAAGCCACAGATCCCTTGATCCACGTGACAGGAAGCGTGACACTACTGCTGCAGCTCGGGAAGAAAGCGCACGTGCATGCCCCCACTCGAGACGAGGCCTGACTCCCCTGGGGAGACTCAGAAGCACCCCAAGATCCATGGCAACACTGGAGAGGAATCCTCAGGTTCCGGCCCCGACTCCACACAAGGACTGAGGCCCCGGCATGGACGGGAGAGGAATCCCGAGAGGTCCCCTTGCAACACGCATGGGGACTGGCCTTTCCTGAGGCCACCAGAGCGGGTCCCTGAGGTCCCCGTCGTAACTCGAGAAGACCTGCCGCAACTCGAGAAAATCCAGGAGGTTCTCCCCTCCAGGCGAGATGAGGCCCATTTCCGCTGAGGCGTCTCGAGGCTGATCACACCTCACCTCTGGAACTTCGAAAGGGTCCTTCACACCCTTGGTGCAAATTAAGAAGTTCCCCGACATACCCGTCTCCACTCGAGAGGAATCACGAGGGTCCCGCCCACATCCAGAGGAGCCCCGTTTCGGCCTCGTAGCTCGAGATGAGGGATCCTTTCCCTGCTTCGTCGGGAAAGAGTTCCCGGCATTCCCGTCGCATCTCAAGAGGAGGCCCTCTCAACAGGAACGGCGAGAGGAACTCCAGGGTCGTGCCACCATTCCAAGAGTCCCCCAGATGTCTCAGTCCGTTCCAGAGGAACCTCTTTTCCCTTCACCGGCTCGTCTTTCGCGCCGAGGATCGACTCACACCAAGGTGGCACGTGGCACAGCCCTGTGGGAAAGCCTCGTGGGAAAGCCTCGAGGGACAGCCTCGAGGGAAAGCCACAGATCCCTTGATCCACGTGACAGGAAGCGTGACACTACTGCTGCAGCTCGGGAGGAAAGCGCACGTGCATGCTCCCACTCGAGACGAGGCCTGACTCCCCTGGGGAGACTCAGAAGCACCCCAAGATCCATGGCAACACTGGAGAGGAATCCTCAGGTTCCGGCCCCGACTCCACACAAGGACTGAGGCCCCGGCATGGACGGGAGAGGAATCCCGAGAGGTCCCCTAGCAACTCGCATGGGGACTGGCCTTTCCTGAGGCCACCAGAGCGGGTCCCTGAGGTCCCCGTCGTAACTCGAGAAGACCTGCCGCAACTGGAGAAAATCCAGGAGGTTCTCCCCTCCAGGCGAGATGAGGCCCATTTCCGCTGAGGCGTCTCGAGGCTGATCACACCTCCCCTCTGGAACTTCGAAAGGGTCCTTCACACCCTTGGTGCAAATCAAGAAGTTCCCCGACCTAGCCGTCTCCACTCGAGAGGAATCACGAGGGTCCCGCCCACATCCAGAGGAGCCCCGTTTCCGCCTCGTAGCTCGAGATGAGGGATCCTTTCCCTGCTTCGTCGGGAAAGAGTTCCCGGCGTTCCCGTCGCATCTCAAGAGGAGGCCCTCTCAACAGGAACGGCGAGAGGAACTCCAGGGTCGTGCCACCATTCCAAGAGTCCCCCAGATGTCTCAGTCCATTCCAGAGGAACCTCTTTTCCCTTCACCGGCTCGTCTTTCACGCCGAGGATCGACTCACACCAAGGTGGCACGTGGCAGAGCCCTGTGGGAAAGCCTCGTGGGAAAGCCTCGAGGGACAGCCTCGAGGGAAAGCCACAGATCCCTTGATCCACGTGACAGGAA
The DNA here is from genome assembly GCF_023091745.1 of Budorcas taxicolor. Taxonomy (NCBI): domain Eukaryota; kingdom Metazoa; phylum Chordata; class Mammalia; order Artiodactyla; family Bovidae; genus Budorcas; species Budorcas taxicolor. The sequence goes on along the minus strand of NW_026291920.1, from coordinate 148,831 downwards.
GCGTGACACTACTGCTGCAGCTCGGGAGGAAAGCGCACGTGCATGCCCCCACTCGAGACGAGGCCTGACTCCCCTGGGGAGACTCAGAAGCACCCCAAGATCCATGGCAACACTGGAGAGGAATCCTCAGGTTCCGGCCCCGACTCCACACAAGGACTGAGGCCCCGGCATGGACGGGAGAGGAATCCCGAGAGGTCCCCTAGCAACTCGCATGGGGACTGGCCTTTCCTGAGGCCACCAGAGCGGGTCCCTGAGGTCCCCGTCGTAACTCGAGAAGACCTGCCGCAACTCGAGAAAATCCAGGGGGTTCTCCCCTCCAGGCGAGATGAGGCCCATTTCCGCTGAGGCGTCTCGAGGCTGATCACACCTCCCCTCTGGAACTTCGAAAGGGTCCTTCACACCCTTGGTGCAAATCAAGAAGTTCCCCGACATACCCGTCTCCACTCGAGAGGAATCACGAGGGTCCCGCCCACATCCAGAGGAGCCCCGTTTCCGCCTCGTAGCTCGAGATGAGGGATCCTTTCCCGGATTCGTCGGGAAAGAGTTCCCGGCGTTCCCGTCGCATCTCAAGAGGAGGCCCTCTCAACAGGAACGGCGAGAGGAACTCCAGGGTCGTGCCACCATTCCAAGAGTCCCCCAGATGTCTCAGTCCATTCCAGAGGAACCGCTTTTCCCTTCACCGGCTCGTCTTTCACGCCGAGGATCGACTCACACCAAGGTGGCACGTGGCACAGCCCTGTGGGAAAGCCTCGTGGGAAAGCCTCGAGGGACAGCCTCGAGGGAAAGCCACAGATCCCTTGATCCACGTGACAGGAAGCGTGACACTACTGCTGCAGCTCGGGAGGAAAGCGCACGTGCATGCCCCCACTCGAGACGAGGCCTGACTCCCCTGGGGAGACTCAGAAGCACCCCAAGATCCATGGCAACACTGGAGAGGAATCCTCAGGTTCCGGCCCCGACTCCACACAAGGACTGAGGCCCCGGCATGGACGGGAGAGGAATCCCGAGAGGTCCCCTAGCAACTCCCATGGGGACTGGCCTTTCCTGAGGCCACCAGAGCGGGTCCCTGAGGTCCCCGTCGTAACTCGAGAAGACCTGCCGCAACTCGAGAAAATCCAGGAGGTTCTCCCCTCCAGGCGAGATGAGGCCCATTTCCGCTGAGGCGTCTCGAGGCTGATCACACCTCCCCTCTGGAACTTCGAAAGGGTCCTTCACACCCTTGGTGCAAATCAAGAAGTTCCCCGACATACCCGTCTCCACTGGAGAGGAATCACGAGGGTCCCGCCCACATCCAGAGGAGCCCCGTTTCCGCCTCGTAGCTCGAGATGAGGGATCCTTTCCCTGCTTCGTCGGGAAAGAGTTCCCGGCGTTCCCGTCGCATCTCAAGAGGAGGCCCTCTCAACAGGAACAGCGAGAGGAACTCCAGGGTCGTGCCACCATTCCAAGAGTCCCCCAGATGTCTCAGTCCATTCCAGAGGAACCTCTTTTCCCTTCACCGGCTCGTCTTTCACGCCGAGGATCGACTCACACCAAGGTGGCACGTGGCACAGCCCTGTGGGAAAGCCTCGTGGGAAAGCCTCGAGGGACAGCCTCGAGGGAAAGCCACAGATCCCTTGATCCACGTGACAGGAAGCGTGACACTACTGCTGCAGCTCAGGAGGAAAGCGCACGTGCATGCCCCCACTCGAGACGAGGCCTGACTCCCCTGGGGAGACTCAGAAGCACCCCAAGATCCATGGCAACACTTGAGAGGAATCCTCAGGTTCCGGCCCCGACTCCACACAAGGACTGAGGCCCCGGCATGGACGGGAGAGGAATCCCGAGAGGTCCTCTAGCAACTCACATGGGGACTGGCCTTTCCTGAGGCCACCAGAGCGGGTCCCTGAGGTCCCCGTCGTAACTCGAGAAGACCTGCCGCAACTCGAGAAAATCCAGGAGATTCTCCCCTCCAGGCGAGATGAGGCCCATTTCCGCTGAGGCGTCTCGAGGCTGATCACACCTCCCCTCTGGAACTTCGAAAGGGTCCTTCACACCCTTGGTGCAAATCAAGAAGTTCCCCGACCTAGCCGTCTCCACTCGAGAGGAATCACGAGGGTCCCGCCCACATCCAGAGGAGCCCCGTTTCCGCCTCGTAGCTCGAGATGAGGGATCCTTTCCCGGCTTCGTCGGGAAAGAGTTCCCGGCGTTCCCGTCGCATCTCAAGAGGAGGCCCTCTCAACAGGAACGGCGAGAGGAACTCCAGGGTCGTGCCACCATTCCAAGAGTCCCCCAGATGTCTCAGTCCATTCCAGAGGAACCTCTTTTCCCTTCACCGGCTCGTCTTTCACGCCGAGGATCGACTCACACCAAGGTGGCACGTGGCACAGCCCTGTGGGAAAGCCTCGTGGGAAAGCCTCGAGGGACAGCCTCGAGGGAAAGCCACAGATCCCTTGATCCACGTGACAGGAAGCGTGACACTACTGCTGCAGCTCGGGAGGAAAGCGCACGTGCATGCCCCCACACGAGACGAGGCCTGACTCCCCTGGGGAGACTCAGAAGCACCCCAAGATCCATGGCAACACTGGAGAGGAATCCTCAGGTTCCGGCCCCGACTCCACACAAGGACTGAGGCCCCGGCATGGACGGGAGAGGAATCCCGAGAGGTCCCCTAGCAACTCGCATGGGGACTGGCCTTTCCTGAGGCCACCAGAGCGGGTCCCTGAGGTCCCCGTCGTAACTCGAGAAGACCTGCCGCAACTCGAGAAAATCCAGGAGGTTCTCCCCTCCAGGCGAGATGAGGCCCATTTCCGCTGAGGCGTCTCGAGGCTGATCACACCTCCCCTCTGGAACTTCGAAAGGGTCCTTCACACCCTTGGTGCAAATCAAGAAGTTCCCCGACATACCCGTCTCCACTCGAGAGGAATCACGAGGGTCCCGCCCACATCCAGAGGAGCCCCGTTTCCGCCTCGTAGCTCGAGATGAGGGATCCTTTCCCTGCTTCGTCGGGAAAGAGTTCCCGGCGTTCCCGTCGCATCTCAAGAGGAGGCCCTCTCAACAGGAACGGCGAGAGGAACTCCAGGGTCGTGCCACCATTCCAAGAGTCCCCCAGATGTCTCAGTCCATTCCAGAGGAACCTCTTTTCCCTTCACCGGCTCGTCTTTCACGCCGAGGATCGACTCACACCAAGGTGGCACGTGGCACAGCCCTGTGGGAAAGCCTCGTGGGAAAGCCTCGAGGGACAGCCTCGAGGGAAAGCCACAGATCCCTTGATCCACGTGACAGGAAGCGTGACACTACTGCTGCAGCTCGGGAGGAAAGCGCACGTGCATGCCCCCACTCGAGACGAGGCCTGACTCCCCTGGGGAGACTCAGAAGCACCCCAAGATCCATGGCAACACTGGAGAGGAATCCTCAGGTTCCGGCCCCGACTCCACACAAGGACTGAGGCCCCGGCATGGACGGGAGAGGAATCCCGAGAGGTCCCCTAGCAACTCGCATGGGGACTGGCCTTTCCTGAGGCCACCAGAGCGGGTCCCTGAGGTCCCCGTCGTAACTCGAGAAGACCTGCCGCAACTCGAGAAAATCCAGGAGGTTCTCCCCTCCAGGCGAGATGAGGCCCATTTCCGCTGAGGCGTCTCGAGGCTGATCACACCTCCCCTCTGGAACTTCGAAAGGGTCCTTCACACCCTTGGTGCAAATCAAGAAGTTCCCCGACATACCCGTCTCCTCTCGAGAGGAATCACGAGGGTCCCGCCCACATCCAGAGGAGCCCCGTTTCCGCCTCGTAGCTCGAGATGTGGGATCCTTTCCCTGCTTCGTCGGGAAAGAGTTCCCGGCGTTCCCGTCGCATCTCAAGAGGAGGCCCTCTCAACAGGAACGGCGAGAGGAACTCCAGGGTCGTGCCACCATTCCAAGAGACCCCCAGATATCTCAGTCCATTAAAGAGGAACCTCTTTTCCCTTCACCGGCTCGTCTTTCACGCCGAGGATCGACTCACACCAAGGTGGCACGTGGCACAGCCCTGTGGGAAAGCCTCGTGGGAAAGCCTCGAAGGACAGCCTCGAGGGAAAGCAACAGATCCCTTGATCCACGTGACAGGAAGCGTGACACTCCTGCTGCAGCTCGGGAGGAAAGCGCACGTGCATGCCCCCACTCGAGACGAGGCCTGACTCCCTTGGAGAGACTCAGAAGCACCCCAAGATCCATGGCAACACTGGAGAGGAATCCTCAGGTTCCGGCCCCGACTCCACACAAGGACTGAGGCCCCGGCATGGACGGGAGAGGAATCCCGAGAGGTCCCCTAGCAACTCGCATGGGGACTGGCCTTTCCTGAGGCCACCAGAGCGGGTCCCTGAGGTCCCAGTCGTAACTCGAGAAGACCTGCCGCAACTAGAGAAAATCCAGCAGGTTCTCCCCTCCAGGCGAGATGAGGCCCATTTCCGCTGAGGCGTCTCGAGGCTGATCACACCTCCCCTCTGGAATTTCGAAAGGGTCCTTCACACCCTTGGTGCAAATCAAGAAGTTCCCCGACATACCCGTCTCCACTCGAGAGGAATCACGAGGGTCCCGCCCACATCCAGAAGAGCCCCGTTTCCGCCTCGTAGCTCGAGATGAGGGATCCTTTCCCTGCTTCGTCGGGAAAGAGTTCCCGACGTTCCCGTCGCATCTCAAGAGGAGGCCTTCTCAACAGGAACGGCGAGAGGAACTCCAGGGTCGTGCCACCATTCCAAGAGTCCCCCAGATGTCTCAGTCCATTCCAGAGGAACCTCTTTTCCCTTTACCGGCTCGTCTTTCACCCCGAGGATCGACTCACACCAAGGTGGCACGTGGCACAGCCCTGTGGGAAAGCCTCGTGGGAAAGCCTCGAGGGACAGCCTCGAGGGAAAGCCACAGATCCCTTGATCCACGTGACAGGAAGCGTGACACTACTGCTGCAGCTCGGGAGGAAAGCGCACGTGCATGCCCCCACTCGAGACGAGGCCTGACTCCCCTGGGGAGACTCAGAAGCATCCCAAGATCCATGGCAACACGAGAGGAATCCTCAGGTTCCGGCCCCGACTCCACACAAGGACTGAGGCCCCGGCATGGACGGAGAGGAATCCCGAGAAGTCCCCTAGCAACTCGCATGGGGACTGGCCTTTCCTGAGGCCACCAGAGCGGGTCCCTGAGGTCCCCGTCGTAACTCGAGGAGACCTGCCGCAACTCGAGATAATCCTGGAGGTTCTCCCCTCCAGGCGAGATGAGGCCCATTTCCGCTGAGGCGTCTCGAGGCTGATCACACCTCCCCTCTGGAACTTCGAAAGGGTCCTTCACACCCTTGGTGCAAATCAAGAAGTTCCCCGACATACCCGTCTCCAATCGAGAGGAATCACGAGGGTCCCGCCCACATCCAGAGGAGCCCCGTTTCCGCCTCGTAGCTCGAGATGAGGGATCCTTTCCCTGCTTCGTCGGGAAAGAGTTCCCGGCGTTCCCGTCGCATCTCAAGAGGAGGCCTTCTCAACAGGAACGGCGAGAGGAACTCCAGGGTCGTGCCACCATTCCAAGAGTCCCCCAGATGTCTCAGTCCATTCCAGAGGAACCTCTTTTCCCCTTACCGGCTCGTCTTTCACCCCGAGGATCGACTCACACCAAGGTGGCACGTGGCAGAGCCCTGTGGGAAAGCCTCGTGGGAAAGCCTCGAGGGACAGCCTCGAGGGAAAGCCACAGATCCCTTGATCCACGTGACAGGAAGCGTGACACTACTGCTGCAGCTCGGAAGGAAAGCGTACGTGCATGCCCCCACTCGAGACGAGGCCTGACTCCCCTGGGGAGACTCAGAAGCACCGCAAGATCCATGGCAACACTGGAGAGGAATCCTCAGGTTCCGGCCCCGACTCCACACAAGGACTGAGGCCCCGGCATGGACGGGAGAGGAATCCCGAGAGGTCCCCTAGCAACTTGCCTGGGGACTGGCCTTTCCTGAGGCCACCAGAGCGGGTCCCTGAGGTCCCCGTCGTAACTCGAGGAGACCTGCCGCAACTCGAGATAATCCTGGAGGTTCTCCCCTCCAGGCGAGATGAGGCCCATTTCCGCTGAGGCGTCTCGAGGCTGATCACACCTCACCTCTGGAACTTCGAAAGGGTACTTCACACCCTTGGTGCAAATCAAGAAGTTCCCCGACCTAGCCGTCTCCCCTCGAGAGGAATCACGAGGGTCCTGCCCACATCCAGAGGAGCCCCGTTTCCGCCTCGTAGCTCGAGATGAGGGATCCTTTCCCTGCTTCGTCGGGAAAGAGTTCCCGGCGTTCCCGTCGCATCTCAAGAGGAGGCCCTCTCAACAGGAACGGTGAGAGGAACTCCAGGGTCGTGCCACCATTCCAAGAGTCCCCCAGATGTCTCAGTCCATTCCAGAGGAACCTCTTTTCCCTTCACCGGCTCGTCTTTCACGCCGAGGATCGACTCACACCAAGGTGGCACGTGGCACAGCCCTGTGGGAAAGCCTCGTGGGAAAGCCTCGAGGGACAGCCTCGAGGGAAAGCCACAGATCCCTTGATCCACGTGACAGGAAGCGTGACACTACTGCTGCAGCTCGGGAGGAAAGCGCACGTGCATGCCCCCACTCTAGACGAGGCCTGACTCCCCTGGGGAGACTCAGAAGCACCCCAAGATCCATGGCAACACTGGAGAGGAATCCTCAGGTTCCGGCCCCGACTCCACACAAGGACTGAGGCCCCGGCATGGACGGGAGAGGAATCCCGAGAGGTCCCCTAGCAACTCGCATGGGGACTGGCCTTTCCTGAGGCCACCAGAGCGGGACCCTGAGGTCCCCTTCGTAACTCGAGAAGACCTGCCACAACTCGAGAAAATCCAGGAGGTTCTACCCTCCAGGCGAGATGAGGCCCATTTCCGCTGAGGCGTCTCGAGGCTGATCACACCTCCCCTCTGGAACTTCGAAAGGGTCCTTCACACCCTTGGTGCAAATCAAGAAGTTCCCCGACATACCCGTCTCCACTCGAGAGGAATCACGAGGGTCCCGCCCACATCCAGAGGAGCCCCGTTTCCGCCTAGTAGCTCGAGATGAGGGATCCTTTCCCTGCTTCGTCGGGAAAGAGTTCCCGGCGTTCCCGTCGCATCTCAAGAGGAGGCCTTCTCAACAGGAACGGCGAGAGGAACTCCAGGGTCGTGCCACCATTCCAAGAGTCCCCCAGATGTCTCAGTCCATTCCAGAGGAACCTCTTTTCCCTTTACCGGCTCGTCTTTCACCCCGAGTTTCGACTCACAGCAAGGTGGCACGTGGCACAGCCCTGTGGGAAAGCCTCGTGGGAAAGCCTCGAGGGACAGCCTCGAGGGAAAGCCACAGATCCCTTGATCCACGTGACAGGAAGCGTGACACTACTGCTGCAGCTCGGGAGGAAAGCGCACGTGCATGCCCCCACTCGAGACGAGGCCTGACTCCCCTGGGGAGACTCAGAAGCACCCCAAGATCCATGGCAACACTGGAGAGGAATCCTCAGGTTCCGGCCCCGACTCCAAACAAGGACTGAGGCCCCGGCATGGACGGGAGAGGAATCCCGAGAGGTCCCCTAGCAACTTGCATGGGGACTGGCCTTTCCTGAGGCCACCAGAGCGGGTCCCTGAGGTCCCCGTCGTAACTCGAGAAGACCTGCCGCAACTCGAGATAATCCTGGAGGTTCTCCCCTCCAGGCGAGATGAGGCCCATTTCCGCTGAGGCGTCTCGAGGCTGATCACACCTCACCTCTGGAACTTCGAAAGGGTCCTTCACACCCTTGGTGCAAATCAAGAAGTTCCCCGACGTAGCCGTCTCCACTCGAGAGGAATCACGAGGGTCCCGCCCACATCCAGAGGAGCCCCGTTTCCGCCTCGTAGCTCGAGATGAGGGATCCTTTCCCTGCTTCGTCGGGAAAGAGTTCCCGGCGTTCCCGTCGCATCTCAAGAGGAGGCCCTCTCAACAGGAACGGCGAGAGGAACTCCAGGGTCGTGCCACCATTCCAAGAGTCCCCCAGATGTCTCAGTCCATTCCAGAGGAACCCCTTTTCCCTTCACCGGCTCGTCTTTCACGCCGAGGATCGACTCACACCAAGGTGGCACGTGGCACAGCCCTGTGGGAAAGCCTCGTGGGAAAGCCTCGAGGGACAGCCTCGAGGGAAAGCCACAGATCCCTTGATCCACGTGACAGGAAGCGTGACACTACTGCTGCAGCTCGGGAGGAAAGCGCACGTGCATGCCCCAACTCGAGACGAGGCCTGACTCCCCTGGGGAGACTCAGAAGCACCCCAAGATCCATGGCAACACTGGAGAGGAATCCTCAGGTTCCGGCCCCGACTCCACACAAGGACTGAGGCCCCGGCATGGACGGGAGAGGAATCCCGAGAGGTCCCCTAGCAACTCGCATGGGGACTGGCCTTTCCTGAGGCCACCAGAGCGGGTCCCTGAGGTCCCCTTCGTAACTCGAGAAGACCTGCCACAACTCGAGAAAATCCAGGAGGTTCTCCCCTCCAGGCGAGATGAGGCCCATTTCCACTGAGGCGTCTCGAGGCTGATCACACCTCCCCTCTGGAACTTCGAAAGGGTCCTTCACACCCTTGGTGCAAATCAAGAAGTTCCCCGACATACCCGTCTCCACTCGAGAGGAATCACGATGGTCCCGCCCACATCCAGAAGAGCCCCGTTTCCGCCTCGAAGCTCGAGATGAGGGATCCTTTCCCTGCTTCGTCGGGAAAGAGTTCCCGGCGTTCCCGTCGCAACTCAAGAGGAGGCCTTCTCAACAGGAACGGCGAGAGGAACTCCAGGGTCGTGCCACCATTCCAAGAGTCCCCCAGATGTCTCAGTCCATTCCAGAGGAACCTCTTTTCCCCTTACCGGCTCGTCTTTCACCCCGAGGATCGACTCACAACAAGGTGGCACGTGGCAGAGCCCTGTGGGAAAGCCTCGTGGGAAAGCCTCGAGGGACAGCCTCGAGGGAAAGCCACAGATCCCTTGATCCACGTGACAGGAAGCGTGACACTACTGCTGCAGCTCGGAAGGAAAGCGCACGTGCATGCCCCCACTCGAGACGAGGCCTGACTCCCCTGGGGAGACTCAGAAGCACCCCAAGATCCATGGCAACACTGGAGAGGAATCCTCAGGTTCCGGCCCCGACTCCACACAAGGACTGAGGCCCCGGCATGGACGGGAGAGGAATCCCGAGAGGTCCCCTAGCAACTCGCATGGGGACTGGCCTTTCCTGAGGCCACCAGAGCGGGTCCCTGAGGTCCCCGTCGTAACTCGAGAAGACCTGCCGCAACTCGAGATAATCCAGGAGGTTCTCCCCTCCAGGCGAGATGAGGCCCATTTCCGCTGAGGCGTCTCGACGCTGATCACACCTCCCCTCTGGAACTTTGAAAGGGTCCTTCACACCCTTGGTGCAAATCAAGAAGTTCCCCGACATACCCGTCTCCACTCGAGAGGAATCACGAGGGTCCCGCCCACATCCAGAGGAGCCCCGTTTCCGCCTCGTAGCTCGAGATGAGGGATCCTTTCCCTGCTTCGTCGGGAAAGAGTTCCCGGCGTTCCCGTCGCATCTCAAGAGGAGGCCCTCTCAACAGGAACGGCGAGAGGAACTCCAGGGTCGTGCCACCATTCCAAGAGTCCCCCAGATGTCTCAGTCCATTCCAGAGGAACCTCTTTTCCCTTCACTGGCTCGTCTTTCACGCCGAGGATCGACTCACACCAAGGTGGCACGTGGCACAGCCCTGTGGGAAAGCCTCGTGGGAAAGCCTCGAGGGACAGCCTCGAGGGAAAGCCACAGATCCCTTGATCCACGTGACAGGAAGCGTGACACTACTGCTGCAGCTCGGGAGGAAAGCGCACGTGCATGCCCCCACTCGAGACGAGGCCTGACTCCCCTGAGGAGACTCGGAAGCACCCCAAGATCCATGGCAACCCTGGAGAGGAATCCTCAGGTTCCGGCCCCGACTCCACACAAGGACTGAGGCCCCGGCATGGACGGGAGAGGAATCCTGAGAGGTCCCCTAGCAACTCGCATGAGGACTGGCCTTTCCTGAGGCCACCAGAGCGGGTCCCTGAGGTCCCCGTCGTAACTCGAGAAGACCTGCCACAACTCGAGAAAATCCAGGAGGTTCTCCCCTCCAGGCGAGATGAGGCCCATTTCCGCTGAGGCGTCTCGAGGCTGATCACACCTCCCCTCTGGAACTTCGAAAGGGTCCTTCACACCCTTGGTGCAAATCAAGAAGTTCCCCGACATACCCGTCTCCACTCGAGAGGAATCACGAGGGTCCCGCCCACATCCAGAGGAGCCCCGTTTCCGCCTCGTAGCTCGAGATGAGGGATCCTTTCCCTGCTTCGTCGGGAAAGAGTTCCCGGTGTTCCCGTCGCATCTCAAGAGGAGGCCCTCTCAACAGGAACGGCGAGAGGAACTCCAGGGTCGTGCCACCATTCCAAGAGTCCCCCAGATGTCTCAGTCCATTCGAGAGGAACCTCTTTTCCCTTCACCGGCTCGTCTTTCACGCCGAGGATCGACTCACACCAAGGAGGCACGTGGCACAGCCCTGTGGGAAAGCCTCGTGGGAAAGCCTCGAGGGACAGCCTCGAGGGAAAGCCACAGATCCCTTGATCCACGTGACAGGAAGCGTGACACTACTGCTGCAGCTCGGGAGGAAAGCGCACGTGCATGCCCCCACTCGAGACGAGGCCTGACTCCCCTGGGGAGACTCAGAAGCACCCCAAGATCCATGGCAACACTGGAGAGGAATCCTCAGGTTCCGGCCCCGACTCCACACAAGGACTGAGGCCCCGGCATGGACGGGAGAGGAATCCCGAGAGGTCCCCTAGCAACTCGCTTGGGGACTGGCCTGTCCTGAGGCCACCAGAGCGGGTCCCTGAGGTCCCCGTCGTAACTCGAGAAGACCTGCTGCAACTCGAGAAAATCCAGGAGGTTCTCCCCTCCAGGCGAGATGAGGCCCATTTCCGCTGAGGCGTCTCGAGGCTGATCACACCTCACCTCTGGAACTTCGAAAGGGTCCTTCACACCCTTGGTGCAAATCAAGAAGTTCCCCGACATACCCGTCTCCACTCGGGAGGAATCACAAGGGTCCCGCCCACATCCAGAGGAGCCCCGTTTCCGCCTCGTAGCTCGAGATGAGGGATCCTTTCCCTGCTTCGTCGGGAAAGAGTTCCCGGCGTTCCCGTCGCATCTCAAGAGGAGGCCCTCTCAACAGGAACGGCGAGAGGAACTCCAGGGTCGTGCCACCATTCCAAGAGTCCCCCAGATGTCTCAGTCCATTCCAGAGGAACCTCTTTTCCCTTCACCGGCTCGTTTTTCACGCCTAGGATCGACTCACACCAAGGTGGCACGTGGCACAGCCCTGTGGGAAAGCCTCGTGGGAAAGCCTCGAGGGACAGCCTCGAGGGAAAGCCACAGATCCCTTGATCCACGTGACAGGAAGCATGACACTACTGCTGCAGCTCGGGACGAAAGCGCACGTGCATGCCCCAACTCGAAACGAGGCCTGACTCCCTTCGGGAGACTCAGAAGCACCCCAAGATCCATGGCAACACTGGAGAGGAATCCTCAGGTTCCGGCCCCGACTCCACACAAGGACTGAGTCCCCGGCATGGACGGGAGAGGAATCCCGAGAGGTCCCCTAGCAACTCGCATGGGGACTGGCCTTTTCTGAAGCCACCAGAGCGGGTCCCTGAGGTCCCCGTCGTAACTCGAGAAGACCTGCCGCAACTCGGGAAAATCCAGGAGGTTCTCCCCTCCAGGCGAGATGAGGCCCATTTCCGCTGAGGCGTCTCGAGGCTGATCACACCTCCCCTCTGGAACTTCGAAAGGGTCCTTCACACCCTTGGTGCAAATCAAGAAGTTCCCCGACATACCCGTCTCCACTCGAGAGGAATCACGAGGGTCCCGCCCACATCCAGAGGAGCCCCGTTTCCGCCTCGTAGCTCGAGATGAGGGATCCTTTCCCTGCTTCGTCGGGAAAGAGTTCCCGGCGTGCCCGTCGCATCTCAAGAGGAGGCCCTCTCAACAGGAACGGTGAGAGGAACTCCAGGGTCGTGCCACCATTCCAAGAGTCCCCCAGATGTCTCAGTCCATTCCAGAGGAACCTCTTTTCCCTTCACCGGCTCGTCTTTCACGCCGAGGATCGACTCACACTAAGGTGGCACGTGGCACAGCCCTGTGGGAAAGCCTCGTGGGAAAGCCTCGAGTGACAGCCTCGAGGGAAAGCCACAGATCCCTTGATCCACGTGACATGAAGTGTGACACTACTGCTGCAGCTCGGGAGGAAAGCGCACGTGCATGCCCCCACTCGAGACGAGGCCTGACTCCCCTGGGGAGACTCAGAAGCACCCCAAGATCCATGGCAACACTGGAGAGGAATCCTCAGGTTCCGGCCCCGACTCCACACAAGGACTGAGGCCCCGGCATGGACGGGAGAGGAATCCCGAGAGGTCCCCTAGCAACTCGCTTGGGGACTGGCCTGTCCTGAGGCCACCAGAGCGGGTCCCTGAGGTCCCCGTCGTAACTCGAGAAGACCTGCCGCAACTCGAGAAAATCCAGGAGGTTCTCCCCTCCAGGCGAGATGAGGCCCATTTCCGCTGAGGCGTCTCGAGGCTGATCACACCTCACCTCTGGAACTTCGAAAGGGTCCTTCACACCCTTGGTGCAAATCAAGAAGTTCCCCGACATACCCGTCTCCACTCGGGAGGAATCACAAGGGTCCCGCCCACATCCAGAGGAGCCCCGTTTCCGCCTCGTAGCTCGAGATGAGGGATCCTTTCCCTGCTTCGTCGGGAAAGAGTTCCCGGCGTTCCCGTCGCATCTCAAGAGGAGGCCCTCTCAACAGGAACGGCGAGAGGAACTCCAGGGTCGTGCCACCATTCCAAGAGTCCCCCAGATGTCTCAGTCCATTCCAGAGGAACCTCTTTTCCCTTCACCGGCTCGTTTTTCACGCCTAGGATCGACTCACACCAAGGTGGCACGTGGCACAGCCCTGTGGGAAAGCCTCGTGGGAAAGCCTCGAGGGACAGCCTCGAGGGAAAGCCACAGATCCCTTGATCCACGTGACAGGAAGCATGACACTACTGCTGCAGCTCGGGACGAAAGCGCACGTGCATGCCCCAACTCGAAACGAGGCCTGACTCCCTTCGGGAGACTCAGAAGCACCCCAAGATCCATGGCAACACTGGAGAGGAATCCTCAGGTTCCGGCCCCGACTCCACACAAGGACTGAGTCCCCGGCATGGACGGGAGAGGAATCCCGAGAGGTCCCCTAGCAACTCGCATGGGGACTGGCCTTTTCTGAAGCCACCAGAGCGGGTCCCTGAGGTCCCCGTCGTAACTCGAGAAGACCTGCCGCAACTCGAGAAAATCCAGGAGGTTCTCCCCTCCAGGCGAGATGAGGCCCATTTCCGCTGAGGCGTCTCGAGGCTGATCACACCTCCCCTCTGGAACTTCGAAAGGGTCCTTCACACCCTTGGTGCAAATCAAGAAGTTCCCCGACATACCCGTCTCCACTCGAGAGGAATCACGAGGGTCCCGCCCACATCCAGAGGAGCCCCGTTTCCGCCTCGTAGCTCGAGATGAGGGATCCTTTCCCTGCTTCGTCGGGAAAGAGTTCCCGGCGTGCCCGTCGCATCTCAAGAGGAGGCCCTCTCAACAGGAACGGTGAGAGGAACTCCAGGGTCGTGCCACCATTCCAAGAGTCCCCCAGATGTCTCAGTCCATTCCAGAGGAACCTCTTTTCCCTTCACCGGCTCGTCTTTCACGCCGAGGATCGACTCACACTAAGGTGGCACGTGGCACAGCCCTGTGGGAAAGCCTCGTGGGAAAGCCTCGAGTGACAGCCTCGAGGGAAAGCCACAGATCCCTTGATCCACGTGACATGAAGTGTGACACTACTGCTGCAGCTCGGGAGGAAAGCGCACGTGCATGCCCCCACTCGAGACGAGGCCTGACTCCCCTGGGGAGACTCAGAAGCACCCCAAGATCCATGGCAACGCTGGAGAGGAATCCTCAGGTTCCGGCCCCGACTCCACACAAGGACTGAGGCCCCGGCATGGACGGGAGAGGAATCCCGAGAGGTCCCCTAGCAACTCGCATGGGGACTGGCCTTTCCTGAGGCCACCAGAGCGGGTCCCTGAGGTCCCCGTCGTAACTCGAGAAGACCTGCCGCAACTCGAGAAAATCCAGGAGGTTCTCCCCTCCAGGCGAGATGAGGCCCATTTCCGCTGAGGCGTCTCGAGGCTGATCACACCTCACCTCTGGAACTTCGAAAGGGTCCTTCACACCCTTGGTGCAAATCAAGAAGTTCCCCGACCTAGCCGTCTCCACTCGAGAGGAATCACGAGGGTCCCGCCCACATCCAGAGGAGCCCGGTTTCCGCCTCGTAGCTCGAGATGAGGGATCCTTTCCCTGCTTCGTCGGGAAAGAGTTCCCGGCGTTCCCGTCGCATCTCAAGAGGAGGCCCTCTCAACAGGAACGGTGAGAGGAACTCCAGGGTCGTGCCACCATTCAAGAGTCCCCCAGATGTCTCAGTCCATTCCAGAGGAACCTCTTTTCCCTTCACCGGCTCGTCTTTCACGCCGAGGATCGACTCACACCAAGGTGGCACGTGGCACAGCCCTGTGGGAAAGCCTCGTGGGAAAGCCTCGAGGGACAGCCTCGAGGGAAAGCCACAGATCCCTTGATCCACGTGACAGGAAGCGTGACACTACTGCTGCAGCTCGGGAGGAAAGCGCACGTGCATGCCCCCACTCGAGACGAGGCCTGACTCCCCTGAGGAGACTCGGAAGCACCCCAAGATCCATGGCAACACTGGAGAGGAATCCTCAGGTTCCGGCCCCGACTCCACACAAGGACTGAGGCCCCGGCATGGACGGGAGAGGAATCCTGAGAGGTCCCCTAGCAATTCGCATGAGGACTGGCCTTTCCTGAGGCCACCAGAGCGGGTCCCTGATGTCCCCGTCGTAACTCGAGAAGACCTGCCACAACTCGAGAAAATCCAGGAGGTTCTCCCCTCCAGGCGAGATGAGGCCCATTTCCGCTGAGGCGTCTCGAGGCTGATCACACCTCCCCTCTGGAACTTCGAAAGGGTCCTTCACACCCTTGGTGCAAATCAAGAAGTTCCCCGACATAACCGTCTCCACTCGAGAGGAATCACGAGGGTCCCGCCCACATCCAGAGGAGCCCCGTTTCCGCCTCGTAGCTCGAGATGAGGGATCCTTTCCCTGCTTCGTCGGGAAAGAGTTCCCGGCGTTCCCGTCGCATCTCAAGAGGAGGCCCTCTCAACAGGAACGGCGAGAGGAACTCCAGGGTCGTGCCACCATTCCAAGAGTCCCCCAGATGTCTCAGTCCATTCCAGAGGAACCTCTTTTCCCTTCACCGGCTCGTCTTTCACGCCGAGGATCGACTCACACCAAGGAGGCACGTGGCACAGCCCTGTGGGAAAGCCTCGTGGGAAAGCCTCGAGGGACAGCCTCGAGGGAAAGCCACAGATCCCTTGATCCACGTGACAGGAAGCGTGACACTACTGCTGCAGCTCGGGAGGAAAGCGCACGTGCATGCCTCCACTCGAGACGAGGCCTGACTCCCCTGGGGAGACTCAGAAGCACCCCAAGATCCATGGCAACACTGGAGAGGAATCCTCAGGTTCCGGCCCCGACTCCACACAAGTACTGAGGCCCCGGCATGGACGGGAGAGGAATCCCGAGAGGTCCCCTAGCAACTCGCTTGGGGACTGGCCTGTCCTGAGGCCACCAGAGCGGGTCCCTGAGGTCCCCGTCGTAACTCGAGAAGACCTGCCGCAACTCGAGAAAATCCAGGAGGTTCTCCCCTCCAGGCGAGATGAGGCCCATTTCCGCTGAGGCATCTCGAGGCTGATCACACCTCACCTCTGGAACTTCGAAAGGGTCCTTCACACCCTTGGTGCAAATCAAGAAGTTCCCCGACATACCCGTCTCCACTCGGGAGGAATCACAAGGGTCCCGCCCACATCCAGAGGAGCCCCGTTTCCGCCTCGTAGCTCGAGATGAGGGATCCTTTCCCTGCTTCGTCGGGAAAGAGTTCCCGGCGTTCCCGTCGCATCTCAAGAGGAGGCCCTCTCAACAGGAACGGCGAGAGGAACTCCAGGGTCGTGCCACCATTCCAAGAGTCCCCCAGATGTCTCAGTCCATTCCAGAGGAACCTCTTTTCCCTTCACCGGCTCGTTTTTCACGCCTAGGATCGACTCACACCAAGGTGGCACGTGGCACAGCCCTGTGGGAAAGCCTCGTGGGAAAGCCTCGAGGGACAGCCTCGAGGGAAAGCCACAGATCCCTTGATCCACGTGACAGGAAGCATGACACTACTGCTGCAGCTCGGGAGGAAAGCGCACGTGCATGCCCCAACTCGAAACGAGGCCTGACTCCCTTCGGGAGACTCAGAAGCACCCCAAGATCCATGGCAACACTGGAGAGGAATCCTCAGGTTCCGGCCCCGACTCCACACAAGTACTGAGGCCCCGGCATGGACGGGAGAGGAATCCCGAGAGGTCCCCTAGCAACTCGCTTGGGGACTGGCCTGTCCTGAGGCCACCAGAGCGGGCCCCTGAGGTCCCCGTCGTAACTCGAGAAGACCTGCCGCAACTCGAGAAAATCCAGGAGGTTCTCCCCTCCAGGCGAGATGAGGCCCATTTCCGCTGAGGCGTCTCGAGGCTGATCACACCTCACCTCTGGAACTTCGAAAGGGTCCTTCACACCCTTGGTGCAAATCAAGAAGTTCCCCGACATACCCGTCTCCACTCGGGAGGAATCAGAAGGGTCCCGCCCACATCCAGAGGAGCCCCGTTTCCGCCTCGTAGCTCGAGATGAGGGATCCTTTCCCTGCTTCGTCGGGAAAGAGTTCCCGGCGTTCCCGTCGCATCTCAAGAGGAGGCCCTCTCAACAGGAACGGCGAGAGGAACTCCAGGGTCGTGCCACCATTCCAAGAGTCCCCCAGATGTCTCAGTCCATTCCAGAGGAACCTCTTTTCCCTTCACCGGCTCGTCTTTCACCCCGAGGATCGACTCACACCAAGGTGGCACGTGGCAGAGCCCTGTGGGAAAGCCTCGTGGGAAAGCCTCGAGGGACAGCCTCGAGGGAAAGCCACAGATCCCTTGATCCACGTGACAGGAAGCGTGACACTACTGCTGCAGCTCGGAAGGAAAGCGCACGTGCATGCCCCCACTCGAGACGAGGCCTGACTCCCCTGGGGAGACTCAGAAGCACCCCAAGATCCATGGCAACACTGGAGAGGAATCCTCAGGTTCCGGCCCCGACTCCACACAAGGACTGAGGCCCCGGCATGGACGGGAGAGGAATCCCGAGAGGTCCCCTAGCAACTCGCATGGGGACTGGCCTTTCCTGAGGCCACCAGAGCGGGTCCCTGAGGTCCCCGTCGTAACTCGAGAAGACCTGCCGCAACTCGAGATAATCCAGGAGGTTCTCCCCTCCAGGCGAGATGAGGCCCATTTCCGCTGAGGCGTCTCGAGGCTGATCACACCTCACCTCTGGAACTTCGAAAGGGTCCTTCACACCCTTGGTGCAAATCAAGAAGTTCCCCGACCTAGCCGTCTCCACTCGAGAGGAATCACGAGGGTCCCGCCCACATCCAGAGGAGCCCGGTTTCCGCCTCGTAGCTCGAGATGAGGGATCCTTTCCCTGCTTCGTCGGGAAAGAGTTCCCGGCGTTCCCGTCGCATCTCAAGAGGAGGCCCTCTCAACAGGAACGGTGAGAGGAACTCCAGGGTCGTGCCACCATTCCAAGAGTCCCCCAGATGTCTCAGTCCATTCCAGAGGAACCTCTTTTCCCTTCACCGGCTCGTCTTTCACGCCGAGGATCGACTCACACCAAGGTGGCACGTGGCACAGCCCTGTGGGAAAGCCTCGTGGGAAAGCCTCGAGGGACAGCCTCGAGGGAAAGCCACAGATCCCTTGATCCACGTGACAGGAAGCGTGACACTACTGCTGCAGCTCGGGAGGAAAGCGCACGTGCGTGCCCCCACTCGAGACGAGGCCTAACTCCCCTGGGGAGACTCAGAAGCACCCCAAGATCCATGGCAACACTGGAGAGGAATTCTCAGGTTCCGGCCCCGACTCCACACAGGGACTGAGGCCCAGGCATGGACGGGAGAGGAATCCCGAGACGTCCCCTAGCAACTCGCATGGGGACTGACCTTTCCTGAGGCCACCAGAGCGGGTCCCTGAGGTCCCCTTCGTAACTCGAGAAGACCTGCCACAACTCGAGAAAATCCATGAGGTTCTCCCCTCCAGGCGAGATGAGGCCCATTTCCGCTGAGGCGTCTCGAGGCTGATCACACCTCCCCTCTGGAACTTTGAAAGGGTCCTTCACACCCTTGGTGCAAATCAAGAAGTTCCCCGACATACCCGTCTCCACTCGAGAGGAATCACGAGGGTCCCGCCCACATCCAGAGGAGCCCCGTTTCCGCCTCGTAGCTCGAGATGAGGGATCCTTTCCCTGCTTCGTCGGGAAAGAGTTCCCGGCGTGCCCGTCGCATCTCAAGAGGAGGCCCTCTCAACAGGAACGGTGAGAGGAACTCCAGGGTCGTGCCACCATTCCAAGAGTCCCCCAGATGTCTCAGTCCATTCCAGAGGAACCTCTTTTCCCTTCACCGGCTCGTCTTTCACGCCGAGGATCGACTCACACCAAGGTGGCACGTGGCACAGCCCTGTGGGAAAGCCTCGTGGGAAAGCCTCGAGGGACAGCCTCGAGGGAAAGCCACAGATCCCTTGATCCACGTGACATGAAGCGTGACACTACTGCTGCAGCTCGGGAGGAAAGCGCACGTGCATGCCCCCACTCGAGACGAGGCCTGACTCCCATGGGGAGACTCAGAAGCACCCCAAGATCCATGGCAACGCTGGAGAGGAATCCTCAGGTTCCGGCCCCGACTCCACACAAGGACTGAGGCCCCGGCATGGACGGGAGAGGAATCCCGAGAGGTCCCCTAGCAACTCGCATGGGGACTGGCCTTTCCTGAGGCCACCAGAGCGGGTCCCTGAGGTCCCCGTCGTAACTCGAGAAGACCTGCCGCAACTCAAGAAAATCCAGGAGGTTCTCCCCTCCAGGCGAGATGAGGCCCATTTCCGCTGAGGCGTCTCGAGGCTGATCACACCTCCCCTCTGGAACTTCGAAAGGGTCCTTCACACCCTTGGTGCAAATCAAGAAGTTCCCCGACCTAGCCGTCTCCACTCGAGAGGAATCACGAGGGTCCCGCCCACATCCAGAGGAGCCCCGTTTCCGCCTCGTAGTTCGAGATGAGGGATCCTTTCCCTGCTTCGTCGGGAAAGAGTTCCCGGCGTTCCCGTCGCATCTCAAGAGGAGGCCCTCTCAACAGGAACGGCGAGAGGAACTCCAGGGTCGTGCCACCATTCCAAGAGTCCCCCAGATGTCTCAGTCCATTCCAGAGGAACCTCTTTTCCCTTCACCGGCTCGTCTTTCACGCCGAGGATCGACTCACACCAAGGTGGCACGTGGCACAGCCCTGTGGGAAAGCCTTGTGGGAAAGCCTCGAGGGACAGCCTCGAGGGAAAGCCACAGATCCCTTGATCCACGTGACAGGAAGCGTGACACTACTGTTTCAGCTCGGGAGGAAAGCGCACGTGCATGCCCCCACTCGAGACGAGGCCTAACTCCCCTGGGGAGACTCAGAAGCACCCCAAGATCCATGGCAACACTGGAGAGGAATTCTCAGGTTCCGGCCCCGACTCCACACAGGGACTGAGGCCCAGGCATGGACGGGAGAGGAATCCCGAGACGTCCCCTAGCAACTCGCATGGGGACTGACCTTTCCTGAGGCCACCAGAGCCGGTCCCTGTGGTCCCCGTCGTAACTCGAGAAGACCTGCTGCAACTCGAGAAAATCCAGGAGGTTCTCCCCTCCAGGCGAGATGAGGCCCATTTCCGCTGAGGCGTCTCGAGGCTGATCACACCTCACCTCTGGAACTTCGAAAGGGTCCTTCACACCCTTGGTGCAAATCAAGAAGTTCCCCGACATACCCGTGTCCACTCGAGAGGAATCACGAGGGTCCCGCCCACATCCAGAGGAGCCCCGTTTCCGCCTCGTAGCTCGAGATGAGGGATCCTTTCCCTGCTTCGTCGGGAAAGAGTTCCCGGCGTTCCCGTCGCATCTCAAGATGAGGCCCTCTCAACAGGAACGGCGAGAGGAACTCCAGGGTCGTGCCACCATTCCAAGAGTCCCCCAGATGTCTCAGTCCATTCCAGAGGAACCTCTTTTCCCTTCACCGGCTCGTCTTTCACGCCGAGGATCGACTCACACCAAGGTGGCACGTGGCACAGCCCTGTGGGAAAGCCTCATGGGAAAGCCTCGAGGGACAGCCTCGAGGGAAAGCCACAGATCCCTCGATCCACGTGACAGGAAGCGTGAGACTATTGCTGCAGCTCGGGAGGAAAGCGCACGTGCATGCCCCCAGTCGAGACGAGGCCTAACTCCCCTGGGGAGACTCAGAAGCACCCCAAGATCCATGGCAACACTGGAGAGGAATCCTCAGGTTCCGGCCCCGACTCCACACAAGGACTGAGGCCCCGGCATGGACGGGAGAGGAATCCCGAGAGGTCCCCTAGCAACTCGCATGGGGACTGGCCTTTCCTGAGGCCACCAGAGCGGGTCCCTGAGGTCCCCGTCGTAACTCGAGAAGACCTGCCGCAACTCGAGAAAATCCAGGAGGTTCTCTCCTCCAGGCGAGATGAGGCACATTTCCGCTGAGGCGTCTCGAGGCTGATCACACCTCACCTCTGGAACTTCGAAAGGGTCCTTCACACCCTTGGTGCAAATCAAGAAGTTCCCCGACCTAGCCGTCTCCACTCGAGAGGAATCACGAGGGTCCCGCCCACATCCAGAGGAGCCCCGTTTCCGCCTCGTAGTTCGAGATGAGGGATCCTTTCCCTGCTTCGTCGGGAAAGAGTTCCCGGCGTTCCCGTCGCATCTCCAGAGGAGGCCCTCTCTACAGGAACGGCGAGAGGAACTCCAGGGTCGTGCCACCATTCCAAGAGTCCCCCAGATGTCTCAGTCCATTCCAGAGGAACCTCTTTTCCCTTCACCGGCTCGTCTTTCACGCCGAGGATCGACTCACACCAAGGTGGCACGTGGCACAGCCCTGTGGGAAAGCCTCGTGGGAAAGCCTCGAGGGACAGCCTGGAGGGAAAGCCACAGATCCCTTGATCCACGTGACAGGAAGCGTGACACTACTGCTGCAGCTCGGTAGAAAAGCGCACGTGCATGCCCCAACTCGAGACGAGGCCCGACTCCCTTGGGGAGACTCAGAAGCACCCCAAGATCCATGGCAACACGAGAGGAATCCTCAGGTTCCGGCCCCGACTCCACACAAGGACTGAGGCCCCGGCATGGACAGAGAGGAATCCCGAGAAGTCCCCTAGCAACTCGCATGGGGACTGGCCTTTCCTGAGGCCACCAGAGCGGGTCCCTGAGGTCCCCTTCGTAACTCGAGAAGACCTGCCACAACTCGAGAAAATCCATGAGGTTCTCCCCTCCAGGCGAGATGAGGCCCATTTCCGCTGAGGCGTCTCGAGGCTGATCACACCTCCCCTCTGGAACTTTGAAAGGGTCCTTCACACCCTTGGTGCAAATCAAGAAGTTCCCCGACATACCCGTCTCCACTCGAGAGGAATCACGAGGGTCCCGCCCACATCCAGAGGAGCCCCGTTTCCGCCTCGTAGCTCGAGATGAGGGATCCTTTCCCTGCTTCGTCGGGAAAGAGTTCCCGGCGTTCCCGTCGCATCTCAAGGGGAGGCCCTCTCAACAGGAACGGTGAGAGGAACTCCAGGGTCGTGCCACCATTCCAAGAGTCCCCCAGATGTCTCAGTCCATTCCAGAGGAACCTCTTTTCCCTTCACCGGCTCGTCTTTCACGCCGAGGATCGACTCACACCAAGGTGGCACGTGGCACAGCCCTGTGGGAAAGCCTCGTGGGAAAGCCTCGAGTGACAGCCTCGAGGGAAAGCCACAGATCCCTTGATCCACGTGACATGAAGCGTGACACTACTGCTGCAGCTCGGGAGGAAAGCGCACTTGCATGCCCCCACTCGAGACGAGGCCTGACTCCCCTGGGGAGACTCAGAAGCACCCCAAGATCCATGGCAACACTGGAGAGGAATCCTCAGGTTCCGGCCCCGACTCCACACAAGGACTGAGGACCCGGCATGGACGGGAGAGGAATCCCGAGAGGTCCCCTAGCAACTCGCATGGGGACTGGCCTTTCCTGAGGCCACCAGAGCGGGTCCCTGAGGTCCCCGTCGTAACTCGAGAAGACCTGCCGCAACTCGAGAAAATCCAGGAGGTTCTCCCCTCCAGGCGAGATGAGGCCCATTTCCGCTGAGGCGTCTCGAGGCTGATCACACCTCACCTCTGGAACTTCGAAAGGGTCCTTCACACCCTTGGTGCAAATCAAGAAGTTCCCCGACCTAGCCGTCTCCACTCGAGAGGAATCACGAGGGTCCAGCCCACATCCAGAGGAGCCCCGTTTCCGCCTCGTAGCTCGAGATGAGGGATCCTTTCCCTGCTTCGGCGGGAAAGAGTTCCCGGCGTTCCCGTCGCATCTCAAGAGGAGGCCCTCTCAACAGGAACGGCGAGAGGAACTCCAGGGTCGTGCCACCATTCCAAGAGTCCCCCAGATGTCTCAGTCCATTCCAGAGGAACCTCTTTTCCCTTCACCGGCTCGTCTTTCACGCCGAGGATCGACTCACACCAAGGTGGCACGTGGCACAGCCCTGTGGGAAAGCCTCGTGGGAAAGCCTCGAGGGACAGCCTCGAGGGAAAGCCACAGATCCCTTGATCCACGTGACAGGAAGCGTGACACTACTGCTTCAGCACGGGAGGAAAGCGCACGTGCATGCCCCCAATCGAGACGAGGCCTGACTCCCCTGGGGAGACTCAGAAGCACCCCAAGATCCATGGCAACACAGGAGAGGAAACCTTAGGTTCCGGCCCCGAATCCACACAAGGACTGAGGCCCCGGCATGGACAGGAGAGGAATCCCGAGAGGTCCCCTAGCAACTCGCATGGGGATTGGCCTTTCCTGAGGCCACCAGAGCGGGTCCCTGACGTCCCCTTCGTAACTCGAGAAGACCTGCCACAACTCGAGAAAATCCAGGAGGTTCTACCCTCCAGGCGAGATGAGGCCCATTTCCGCTGAGGCATCTCGAGGCTGATCACACCTCACCTCTGGAACTTTGAAAGGGTCCTTCACACCCTTGGTGCAAATCAAGAAGTTCCCCGACATACCCGTCTCCACTCGAGAGGAATCACGAGGGTCCCGCCCACATCCAGAGGAGCCCGGTTTCCGCCTCGTAGCTTGAGATGAGGGATCCTTTCCCTGCTTCGTGGGGAAAGAGTTCCCGGCGTTCCCGTCGCATCTCAAGTGGAGGCCCTCTCAACAGGAACGGTGAGAGGAACTCCAGGGTCGTGCCACCATTCCAAGAGTCCCCCAGATGTCTCAGTCCATTCCAGAGGAACCTCTTTTCCCTTCACCGGCTCGTCTTTCACCCCGAGGATCGACTCACACCAAGGTGGCACGTGGCACAGCCCTGTGGGAAAGCCTCGTGGGAAAGCCTCGAGGGACAGCTTCGAGGGAAAGCCACAGATCCCTTGATCCACGTGACAGGAAGCGTGACACTACTGCTGCAGCTCGGGAGGAAAGCGCACGTGCATGCCCCCACTCGAGACGAGGCCTGACTCCCCTGGGGAGACTCAGAAGCACCCCAAGATCCATGGCAACACTGGAGAGGAATCCTCAGGTTCCGGCCCCGACTCCACACAAGGACTGAGGCCCCGGCATGGACGGGAGAGGAATCCCGAGAGGTCCCCTAGCAACTCGCATGGGGACTGGCCTTTCCTGAGGCCACCAGAGCGGGTCCCTGAGGTCCCCGTCGTAACTCGAGAAGACCTGCCGCAACTCGAGAAACTCCAGGAGGTTCTCCCCTCCAGGCGAGATGAGGCCCATTTCCGATGAGGCGTCTCGAGGCTGATCACACCTCACCTCTGGAACTTCGAAAGGGTCCTTCACACCCTTGGTGCAAATCAAGAAGTTCCCCGACCTAGCCGTCTCCACTCGAGAGGAATCACGAGGGTCCCGCCCACATCCAGAGGAGCCCCGTTTCCGCCTCGTAGTTCGGGATGAGGGATCCTTTCCCTGCTTCGTCGGGAAAGAGTTCCCGGCGTTCCCGTCGCATCTCCAGAGGAGGCCCTCTCAACAGGTACGGCGAGAGGAACTCCAGGGTCGTGCCACCATTCCAAGAGTCCCCCAGATGTCTCAGTCCATTCCAGAGGAACCTCTTTTCCCTTCACCGGCTCGTCTTTCACGCCGAGGATCGACTCACACCAAGGTGGCACGTGGCACAGCCCTGTGGGAAAGCCTCGTGGGAAAGCCTCGAGGGACAGCCTGGAGGGAAAGCCACAGATCCCTTGATCCACGTGACAGGAAGCGTGACACTACTGCTGCAGCTCGGGAGGAAAGCGCATGTGCATACCCCCACTCGAGACGAGGCCTAAATCCCCTGGGGAGACTCAGAAGCACCCCAAGATCCATGGCAACACTGGAGAGGAATTCTCAGGTTCCGGCCCCGACTCCACACAGGGACTGAGGCCCAGGCATGGACGGGAGAGGAATCCCGAGACGTCCCCTAGCAACTCGCATGGGGACTGGCCTTTCCTGAGGCCACCAGAGCGGGTCCCTGAGGTCCCCGTCGTAACTCGAGAAGACCAGCCACAACTCGAGACAATCCAGGAGGTTCTCCCCTCCAGGCGAGATGAGGCCCATTTCCGCTGAGGCGTCTCGAGGCTGATCACACCTCCCCTCTGGAACTTCGAAAGGGTCCTTCACACCCTTGGTGCAAATCAAGAAGTTCCCCGACCTAGCCGTCTCCACTTGAGAGGAATCACGAGAGTCCCGCCCACATCCAGAGGAGCCCCGTTTCCACCTCGTAGCTCGAGATGAGGGATCCTTTCCCTGCTTCGTCGGGAAAGAGTTCCTGGCGTTCCCGTCGCATCTCAAGAGGAGGCCCTCTCAACAGGAACGGCGAGAGGAACTCCAGGGTCGTGCCACCATTCCAAGAGTCCCCCAGATGTCTCAGTCCATTCCAGAGGAACCTCTTTTCCCTTCACCAGCTCGTCTTTCACGCCGAGGATCGACTCACACCAAGGTGGCACGCGGCACAGCCCTGTGGGAAAGCCTCGTGGGAAAGCCTCGAGGGACAGCCTCGAGGGAAAGCCACAGATCCCTTGATCGACGTGACAGGAAGCGTGACACTACTGCTGCAGCTCGGGAGGAAAGCGCACGTGCATGCCCCCACTCGAGACGAGGCCTGACTCCCCTGGGGAGACTCAGAAGCACCCCAAGATCCATGGCAACACTGGAGAGGAATCCTCAGGTTCCGGCCCCGACTACACAAAAGGACTGAGGCCCCGGCATGGACGGGAGAGGAATCCCGAGAGGTCCCCTAGCAACTCGCATGGGGACTGGCCTTTCCTGAGGCCACCAGAGCGGGTCCCTGAGGTCCCCGTCGTAACTCGAGAAGACCTGCCACAACTCGAGAAAATCCAGGAGGTTCTCCCCTCCAGGCGAGATGAGGCCCATTTCCGCTGAGGCGTCTCGAGGCTGATCACACCTCACCTCTGGAACTTCGAAAGGGTCCTTCACACCCTTGGTGCAAATCAAGAAGTTCCCCGACATACCCGTCTCCACTCGAGAGGAATCACGAGGGTCCCGCCCACATCCAGAGGAGCCCCGTTTCTGCCTCGTAGCTCGAGATGAGGGATCCTTTCCCTGCTTCGTCGGGAAAGAGTTCCCGGCGTTCCCGTCGCATCTCAAGTGGAGGCCCTCTCAACAGGAACGGCGAGAGGAACTCCAGGGTCGTGCCACCATTCCAAGAGTCCCCCAGATGTCTCAGTCCATTCCAGAGGAACCTCTTTTCCCTTCACCGGCTCGTCTTCCACGCCGAGGATCGACTCACACCAAGGTGGCACGTGGCACAGCCCTGTGGGAAAGCCTCGTGGGAAAGCCTCGAGGGACAGCCTCGAGGGAAAGCCACAGATCCCTTGATCCACGTGACAGGAAGCATGACACTACTGCTGCAGCTCGGGAGGAAAGCGCACGTGCATGCCCCCACTCGAGACGAGCCCTGACTCCCCTGGGGAGACTCAGAAGCACCCCAAGATCCATGGCAACACTGGAGAGGAATCCTCAGGTTCCGGCCCGGACTCCACACAAGGACTGAGGCCCCGGCATGGATGGGAGAGGAATCCCGAGAGGTCCCCTAGCAACTCGCATGGGGACTGGCCTTTCCTGAGGCCACCAGATCGGGTCCCTGAGGTCCCCGTCGTAACTCGAGAAGACCTGCCGCAACTCGAGAAAATCCAGGAGGTTCTCCCCTCCAGGCGAGATGAGGCCCATTTCCGCTGAGGCGTCTCGAGGCTGATCACACCTCACCTCTGGAACTTCTAAAGGGTCCTTCACACCCTTGGTGCAAATCAAGAAGTTCCCCGACCTAGCCGTCTCCACTCGAGAGGAATCACGAGGGTCCCGCCCACATCCAGAGGAGCCCCGTTTCCGCCTCGTAGCTCGAGATGAGGGATCCTTTCCCTGCTTCGTCGGGAAAGAGTTCCCGGCCTTCCCGTCGCATCTCAAGAGGAGGCCCTCTCAACAGGAACGGCGAGAGGAACTCCAGGGTCGTGCCACCATTCCAAGAGTCCCCCAGATGTCTCAGTCCATTCCAGAGGAACCTCTTTTCCCTTCACCGGCTCGTCTTTCACGCCGAGGATCGACTCACACCATGGTGGCACGTGGCACAGCCCTGTGGGAAAGCCTCGTGGGAAAGCCTCGAGGGACAGCCTCGAGGGAAAGCCACAGATCCCTTGATCCACGTGACAGGAAGCATGACACTACTGCTGCAGCTCGGGAGGAAAGCGCACGTGCATGCCCCCACACGAGACGAGGCCTGACTCCCCTGGGGAGACTCAGAAGCACCCCAAGATCCATGGCAACACTGGAGAGGAATCCTCAGGTTCCGGCCCCGACTCCACACAAGGACTGAGGCCCCGGCATGGACGGGAGAGGAATCCCGAGAGGTCCCCTAGCAACTCGCATGGGGACTGGCCTTTCCTGAGGCCACCAGAGCGGGTCCCTGAGGTCCCCATCGTAACTCGAGAAGACCTGCCGCAACTCGAGAAAATCCAGGAGGTTCTCCCCTCCAGGCGAGATGAGGCCCATTTCCACTGAGGCGTCTCCAGGCTGATCACACCTCACCTCTGGAACTTCGAAAGGGTCCTTCACACCCTTGGTGCAAATCAAGAAGTTCCCCGACATACCCGTCTCCACTCGAGAGACATCACGAGGGTCCCGTCAACATCCAGAGGAGGCCCGTTTCCGCCTCGTAGCTCGAGATGAGGGATCCTTTCCCTGCTTCGTCGGGAAAGAATTCCCGGCGTTCCCGTCGCATCTCAAGAGGAGGCCCTCTCAACAGGAAGGGCGAGAGGAACTCCAGGGTCGTGCCACCATTCCAAGAGTCCCCCAGATGTCTCAGTCCATTCCAGAGGAACCTCTTTTCCCTTCACCGGCTCGTCTTTCACGCCGAGGATCGACTCACACCAAGGTGGCACGTGGCACAGCCCTGTGGGAAAGCCTCGTGGGAAAGCCTCGAGGGACAGCCTCGAGGGAAAGCCACAGATCCCTTGATCCACGTGACAGGAAGCGTGACACTACTGCTGCAGCTCGGGAGGAAAGCGCACGTGCATGCCCCCACTCGAGACGAGGCCTGACTCCCCTGGGGAGACTCAGAAGCACCCCAAGATCCATGGCAACACTGGAGAGGAATCCTCGGATTCCGGCCCCGACTCCACACAAGGACTGAGGCCCCGGCATGGACGGGAGAGGAATCCCGAGAGGTCCCCTAGCAACTCGCATGGGGACTGGCCTTTCCTGAGGCCACCAGAGCGGGTCCCTGAGGTCCCCGTCGTAACTCGAGAAGACCTGCCGCAACTCGAGAAAATCCAGGAGGTTCTCCCCTCCAGGCGAGATGAGGCCCATTTCCGCTGAGGCGTCTCGAGGCTGATCACACCTCACCTCTGGAACTTCGAAAGGGTCCTTCACACCCTTGGTGCAAATCAAGAAGTTCCCCGACCTAGCCGTCTACACTCGAGAGGAATCACGAGGGTCCCGCCCACATCCAGAGGAGCCCCGTTTCCGCCTCGTAGCTCGAGATGAGGGATCCTTTCCCTGCTTCGTCGGGAAAGAGTTCCCAGCGTTCCCGTCGCATCTCAAGAGGAGGCCCTCTCAACAGGAACTGCGAGAGGAACTCCAGGGTCGTGCCACCATTCCAAGAGTCCCCCAGATGTCTCAGTCCATTCCAGAGGAACCTCTTTTCCCTTCACCGGCTCGTTTTTCACGCCGAGGATCGACTCACACCAAGGTGGCACGTGGCACAGCCTTGTGGGAAAGCCTCGTGGGAAAGCCTCGAGGGACAGCCTCGAGGGAAAGCCACAGATCCCTTGATCCACGTGACAGGAAGCGTGACACTACTGCTGCAGCTCGGGAGGAAAGCGCACGTGCATGCCCCCACTCGAGACGAGGCCTGACTCCCCTGGGGAGACTCAGAAGCACCCCAAGATCCATGGCAACACTGGAGAGGTATCCTCAGGTTCCGGCCCTGACTCCACACAAGGACTGAGGCCCCGGCATGAACGGGAGAGGAATCCCGAGAGGTCCCCTAGCAACTCGCATGGGGACTGGCCTTTCCTGAGGCCACCAGAGCGGGTCCCTGAGGTCCCCGTCGTAACTCGAGAAGACCTGCCGCAACTCGAGAAACTCCAGGAGGTTCTCCCCTCCAGGCGAGATGAGGCCCATTTCCGATGAGGCGTCTCGAGGCTGATCACACCTCACCTCTGGAACTTCGAAAGGGTCCTTCACACCCTTGGTGCAAATCAAGAAGTTCCCCGACCTAGCCGTCTCCACTCGAGAGGAATCACGAGGGTCCCGCCCACATCCAGAGGAGCCCCGTTTCCGCCTCGTAGTTCGGGATGAGGGATCCTTTCCCTGCTTCGTCGGGAAAGAGTTCCCGGCGTTCCCGTCGCATCTCAAGAGGAGGCCCTCTCAACAGGTACGGCGAGAGGAACTCCAGGGTCGTGCCACCATTCCAAGAGTCCCCCAGATGTCTCAGTCCATTCCAGAGGAACCTCTTTTCCCTTCACCGGCTCGTCTTTCACGCCGAGGATCGACTCACACCAAGGTGGCACGTGGCACAGCCCTGTGGGAAAGCCTCGTGGGAAAGCCTCGAGGGACAGCCTGGAGGGAAAGCCACAGATCCCTTGATCCACGTGACAGGAAGCGTGACACTACTGCTGCAGCTCGGGAGGAAAGCGCACGTGCATACCCCCACTCGAGACGAGGCCTAAATCCCCTGGGGAGACTCAGAAGCACCCCAAGATCCATGGCAACACTGGAGAGGAATTCTCAGGTTCCGGCCCCGACTCCACACAGGGACTGAGGCCCAGGCATGGACGGGAGAGGAATCCCGAGAGGTCCCCTAGCAACTCGCATGGGGACTGGCCTTTCCTGAGGCCACCAGAGCGGGTCCCTGAGGTCCCCGTCGTAACTCGAGAAGACCAGCCACAACTCGAGACAATCCAGGAGGTTCTCCCCTCCAGGCGAGATGAGGCCCATTTCCGCTGAGGCGTCTCGAGGCTGATCACACCTCCCCTCTGGAACTTCGAAAGGGTCCTTCACACCCTTGGTGCAAATCAAGAAGTTCCCCGACCTAGCCGTCTCCACTCGAGAGGAATCACGAGAGTCCCGCCCACATCCAGAGGAGCCCCGTTTCCACCTCGTAGCTCGAGATGAGGGATCCTTTCCCTGCTTCGTCGGGAAAGAGTTCCTGGCGTTCCCGTCGCATCTCAAGAGGAGGCCCTCTCAACAGGAACGGCGAGAGGAACTCCAGGGTCGTGCCACCATTCCAAGAGTCCCCCAGATGTCTCAGTCCATTCCAGAGGAACCTCTTTTCCCTTCACCAGCTCGTCTTTCACGCCGAGGATCGACTCACAGCAAGGTGGCACGCGGCACAGCCCTGTGGGAAAGGCTCGTGGGAAAGCCTCGAGGGACAGCCTCGAGGGAAAGCCACAGATCCCTTGATCCACGTGACAGGAAGCGTGACACTACTGCTGCAGCTCGGGAGGAAAGCGCACGTGCATGCCCCCACTCGAGACGAGGCCTGACTCCCCTGGGGAGACTCAGAAGCACCCCAAGATCCATGGCAACACTGGAGAGGAATCCTCAGGTTCCGGCCCCGACTACACAAAAGGACTGAGGCCCCGGCATGGACGGGAGAGGAATCCCGAGAGGTCCCCTAGCAACTCGCATGGGGACTGGCCTTTCCTGAGGCCACCAGAGCGGGTCCCTGAGGTCCCCGTCGTAACTCGAGAAGACCTGCCACAACTCGAGAAAATCCAGGAGGTTCTCCCCTCCAGGCGAGATGAGGCCCATTTCCGCTGAGGCGTCTCGAGGCTGATCACACCTCACCTCTGGAACTTCGAAAGGGTCCTTCACACCCTTGGTGCAAATCAAGAAGTTCCCCGACATACCCGTCTCCACTCGAGAGGAATCACGAGGGTCCCGCCCACATCCAGAGGAGACCCGTTTCTGCCTCGTAGCTCGAGATGAGGGATCCTTTCCCTTCTTCGTCGGGAAAGAGTTCCCGGCGTTCCCGTCGCATCTCAAGTGGAGGCCCTCTCAACAGGAACGGCGAGAGGAACTCCAGGGTCGTGCCACCATTCCAAGAGTCCCCCAGATGTCTCAGTCCATTCCAGAGGAACCTCTTTTCCCTTCACCGGCTCGTCTTTCACGCCGAGGATCGACTCACACCAAGGTGGCACGTGGCACAGCCCTGTGGGAAAGCCTCGTGGGAAAGCCTCGAGGGACAGCCTCGAGGGAAAGCCACAGATCCCTTGATCCACGTGACAGGAAGCGTGACACTACTGCTGCAGCTCGGGAGGAAACCGCACGTGCATGCCCCCACTCGAGACGAGCCCTGACTCCCCTGGGGAGACTCAGAAGCACCCCAAGATCCATGGCAACACTGGAGAGGAATCCTCAGGTTCCGGCCCGGACTCCACACAAGGACTGAGGCCCCGGCATGGATGGGAGAGGAATCCCGAGAGGTCCCCTAGCAACTCGCATGGGGACTGGCCTTTCCTGAGGCCACCAGATCGGGTCCCTGAGGTCCCCGTCGTAACTCGAGAAGACCTGCCGCAACTCGAGAAAATCCAGGAGGTTCTCCCCTCCAGGCGAGATGAGGCCCATTTCCGCTGAGGCGTCTCGAGGCTGATCACACCTCACCTCTGGAACTTCTAAAGGGTCCTTCACACCCTTGGTGCAAATCAAGAAGTTCCCCGACCTAGCCGTCTCCACTCGAGAGGAATCACGAGGGTCCCGCCCACATCCAGAGGAGCTCCGTTTCCGCCTCGTAGCTCGAGATGAGGGATCCTTTCCCGGATTCGTCGGGAAAGAGTTCCCGGCCTTCCCGTCGCATCTCAAGAGGAGGCCCTCTCAACAGGAACGGCGAGAGGAACTCCAGGGTCGTGCCACCATTCCAAGAGTCCCCCAGATGTCTCAGTCCATTCCAGAGGAACCTCTTTTCCCTTCACCGGCTCGTCTTTCACGCCGAGGATCGACTCACACCATGGTGGCACGTGGCACAGCCCTGTGGGAAAGCCTCGTGGGAAAGCCTCGAGGGACAGCCTCGAGGGAAAGCCACAGATCCCTTTATCCACGTGACAGGAAGCGTGACACTACTGCTGCAGCTCGGGAGGAAAGCGCACGTGCATGCCCCCACTCGAGACGAGGCCTGACTCCCCTGGGGAGACTCAGAAGCACCCCAAGATCCATGGCAACACTGGAGAGGAATCCTCAGGTTCCGGCCCCGACTCCACACAAGGACTGAGGCCCCGGCATGGATGGGAGAGGAATCCCGAGAGGTCCCCTAGCAACTCGCATGGGGACTGGCCTTTCCTGAGGCCACCAGAGCGGGTCCCTGAGGTCCCCGTCGTAACTCGAGAAGACCTGCCGCAACTCGAGAAAATCCAGGAGGTTCTCCCCTCCAGGCGAGATGAGGCCCATTTCCGCTGAGGCGTCTAGAGGCTGATCACACCTCACCTCTGGAACTTCGAAAGGGTCCTTCACACCCTTGGTGCAAATCAAGAAGTTCCCCGACCTAGCCGTCTCCACTCGAGAGGAATCACGAGGGTCCCGCCCACAACCAGAGGAGCCCCGTTACCGCCTCGTAGCTCGAGATGAGGGATCCTTTCCCTGCTTCGTCGGGAAAGAGTTCCCGGCGTTCCCGTCGCATCTCAAGAGGAGGCCCTCTCAACAGGAACGGCGAGAGGAACTCCAGGGTCGTGCCACCATTCCAAGAGTCCCCCAGATGTCTCAGTCCATCCCAGAGGAACCTCTTATCCCTTCACCGGCTCGTCTTTCACGCCGAGGATCGACTCACACCAAGGTGGCACGTGGCACAGCCTTGTGGGAAAGCCTCGTGGGAAAGCCTCGAGGGACAGCCTCGAGGGAAAGCCACAGATCCCTTGATCCACGTGACAGGAAGCGTGACACTACTGCTGCAGCTCGGGAGGAAAGCGCACGTGCATGCCCCCACACGAGACGAGGCCTGACTCCCCTGGGGAGACTCAGAAGCACCCCAAGATCCATGGCAACACTGGAGAGGAATCCTCAGGTTCCGGCCCCGACTCCACACAAGGACTGAGGCCCCGGCATGGACGGGAGAGGAATCCCGAGAGGTCCCCTAGCAACTCGCATGGGGACTGGCCTTTCCTGAGGCCACCAGAGCGGGTCCCTGAGGTCCCCATCGTAACTCGAGAAGACCTGCCGCAACTCGAGAAAATCCAGGAGGTTCTCCCCTCCAGGCGAGATGAGGCCCATTTCCACTGAGGCGTCTCCAGGGTGATCACACCTCACCTCTGGAACTTCGAAAGGGTCCTTCACACCCTTGGTGCAAATCAAGAAGTTCCCCGACATACCCGTCTCCACTCGAGAGACATCACGAGGGTCCCGTCAACATCCAGAGGAGGCCCGTTTCCGCCTCGTAGCTCGAGATGAGGGATCCTTTCCCTGCTTCGTCGGGAAAGAATTCCCGGCGTTCCCGTCGCATCTCAAGAGGAGGCCCTCTCAACAGGAAGGGCGAGAGGAACTCCAGGGTCGTGCCACCATTCCAAGAGTCCCCCAGATGTCTCAGTCCATTCCAGAGGAACCTCTTTTCCCTTCACCGGCTCGTCTTTCACGCCGAGGATCGACTCACACCAAGGTGGCACGTGGCACAGCCCTGTGGGAAAGCCTCGTGGGAAAGCCTCGAGGGACAGCCTCGAGGGAAAGCCACAGATCCCTTGATCCACGTGACAGGAAGCGTGACACTACTGCTGCAGCTCGGGAGGAAAGCGCACGTGCATGCCCCCACTCGAGACGAGGCCTGACTCCCCTGGGGAGACTCAGAAGCACCCCAAGATCCATGGCAACACTGGAGAGGAATCCTCGGATTCCGGCCCCGACTCCACACAAGGACTGAGGCCCCGGCATGGACGGGAGAGGAATCCCGAGAGGTCCCCTAGCAACTCGCATGGGGACTGGCCTTTCCTGAGGCCACCAGAGCGGGTCCCTGAGGTCCCCGTCGTAACTCGAGAAGACCTGCCGCAACTCGAGAAAATCCAGGAGGTTCTCCCCTCCAGGCGAGATGAGGCCCATTTCCGCTGAGGCGTCTCGAGGCTGATCACACCTCACCTCTGGAACTTCGAAAGGGTCCTTCACACCCTTGGTGCAAATCAAGAAGTTCCCCGACCTAGCCGTCTACACTCGAGAGGAATCACGAGGGTCCCGCCCACATCCAGAGGAGCCCCGTTTCCGCCTCGTAGCTCGAGATGAGGGATCCTTTCCCTGCTTCGTCGGGAAAGAGTTCCCAGCGTTCCCGTCGCATCTCAAGAGGAGGCCCTCTCAACAGGAACTGCGAGAGGAACTCCAGGGTCGTGCCACCATTCCAAGAGTCCCCCAGATGTCTCAGTCCATTCCAGAGGAACCTCTTTTCCCTTCACCGGCTCGTTTTTCACGCCGAGGATCGACTCACACCAAGGTGGCACGTGGCACAGCCTTGTGGGAAAGCCTCGTGGGAAAGCCTCGAGGGACAGCCTCGAGGGAAAGCCACAGATCCCTTGATCCACGTGACAGGAAGCGTGACACTACTGCTGCAGCTCGGGAGGAAAGCGCACGTGCATGCCCCCACTCGAGACGAGGCCTGACTCCCCTGGGGAGACTCAGAAGCACCCCAAGATCCATGGCAACACTGGAGAGGAATCCTCAGGTTCCGGCCCCGACTCCACACAAGGACTGAGGCCCCGGCATGGACGGGAGAGGAATCCCGAGAGGTCCCCTAGCAACTGGCAAGGGGACTGGCCCTTGCTGAGGCCACCAGAGCGGGTCCCTGAGGTCCCCGTCGTAACTCGAGAAGACCTGCCGCAACTCGAGAATATCCAGGAGGTTCTCCCCTGCAGGCGAGATGAGGCCCATTTCCGCAGAGGCTTCTCGGGGCTAATCACACCTCACTTCTTGAACGTCGAAAGGGTCCTTCACACCCTTGGTGCAACTCAAGAAGTTCCCCGACATACCCGTCTCCACTCGAGAGGAATCACGAGGGTCCCGCCCACATCCAGAGGAGCCCCGTTTCCGCCTCGTAGCTCGAGATGAGGGATCCCTTCCCTGCTTCGACGGGAAAGAGTTCCCGGCGTTCCCGTCGCATATCAAGAGGAGGCCCTCTCAACAGGAACGGCGAGAGGAACTCCAGGGTCGTGCCACCATTTCAAGAGTCCCCCAGATGTCTCAGTCCATTCCAGAGGAACCTCTTTTCCCTTCACCGGCTCGTCTTTCACGCCGAGGATCGACTCACACCAAGGTGGCACGTGGCACAGCCCTGTGTGAAAGCCTCGTGGGAAAGCCTCGAGGGACAGCCTCGAGGGAAAGCCACCGATCCCTTGATCCACGTGACAGGAAGCGTGACACTACTGCTGCAGCTCGGGAGGAAAGCGCACGTGCATGCCCCCACTCGAGACGAGGCCTGACTCCCCTGGGGAGACTCAGAAGCACCCCAAGATCCATGGCAACACTGGAGAGGAATCCTGAGGTTCCGGCCCCGACTCCACACAAGGACTGAGGCCCCGGCATGGACGGGAGAGGAATCCCGAGAGGTCCCCTAGCAACTCGCATGGGGACTGGCCTTTCCTGAGGCCACCAGAGCGGGTCCCTGAGGTCCCCGTCGTAACTCGAGAAGACCTGCCGCAACTCGAGAAAATCCAGGAGGTTCTCCCCTCCAGGCGAGATGAGGCCCATTTCCGCTGAGGCGTCTCCAGGCTGATCACACCTCACCTCTGGAACTTCGAAAGGGTCCTTCACACCCTTGGTGCAAATCAAGAAGTTCCCCGACCTAGCCGTCTACACTCGAGAGGAATCACGAAGGTCCCGCCCACATCCAGAGGAGCCCCGATTCCGCCTCGTAGCTCGAGATGAGGGATCCTTTCCCTGCTTCGTCGGGAAAGAGTTCCCAGCGTTCCCGTCGCATCTCAAGAGGAGGCCCTCTCAACAGGAACGGCGAGAGGAACTCCAGGGTCGTGCCACCATTCCAAGAGTCCCCCAGATGTCTCAGTCCATTCCAGAGGAACCTCTTTTCCCTTCACCGGCTCGTCTTTCACGCCGAGGATCGACTCACACCAAGGTGGCACATGGCAGAGCCTTGTGGGAAAGCCTCGTGGGAAAGCCTCGAGGGACAGCCTCGAGGGAAAGCCACAGATCCCTTGATCCACGTGACAGGAAGCGTGACACTACTGCTGCAGCTCGGGAGGAAAGCGCACGTGCATGCCCCCACTCGAGACGAGGCCTGACTCCCCTGGGGAGACTCAGAAGCACCCCAAGATCCATGGCAACACTGGAGAGGAATCCTCAGGTTCCGGCCCCGACTCCACACAAGGACTGAGGCCCCGGCATGGACGGGAGAGGAATCCCGAGAGGTCCCCTAGCAACTCGCATGGGGACTGGCCTTTCCTGAGGCCACCAGAGCGGGTCCCTGAGGTCCCCGTCGTAACTCGAGAAGACCTGCCGCAACTCGAGAAAATCCAGGAGGTTCTCCCCTCCAGGCGAGATGAGGCCCATTTCCGCTGAGGCGTCTCGAGGCTGATCACACCTCACCTCTGGAACTTCGAAAGGGTCCTTCACACCCTTGGTGCAAATCAAGAAGTTCCCCGACCTACCCGTCTCCACTCGAGAGACATCACGAGGGTCCCGTCAACATCCAGAGGAGGCCCGTTTCCGCCTCGTAGCTCGAGATGAGGGATCCTTTCCCTGCTTCGTCGGGAAAGAATTCCCGGCGTTCCCGTCGCATCTCAAGAGGAGGCCCTCTCAACAGGAAGGGCGAGAGGAACTCCAGGGTCGTGCCACCATTCCAAGAGTCCCCCAGATGTCTCAGTCCATTCCAGAGGAACCTCTTTTCCCTTCACCGGCTCGTCTTTCACGCCGAGGATCGACTCACACCAAGGTGGCACGTGGCACAGCCCTGTGGGAAAGCCTCGTGGGAAAGCCTCGAGGGACAGCCTCGAGGGAAAGCCACAGATCCCTTGATCCACGTGACAGGAAGCGTTACACTACTGCTGCAGCTCGGGAGGAAAGCGCACGTGCATGCCCCCACTCGAGACGAGGCCTGACTCCCCTGGGGAGACTCAGAAGCACCCCAAGATCCATGGCAACACTGGAGAGGAATCCTCGGATTCCGGCCCCGACTCCACACAAGGACTGAGGCCCCGGCATGGACGGGAGAGGAATCCCGAGCGGTCCCCTAGCAACTCGCATGGGGACTGGCCTTTCCTGAGGCCACCAGAGCGAGTCCCTGAGGTCCCCGTCGTAACTCGAGAAGACCTGCCGCAACTCCAGAAAATCCAGGAGGTTCTCCCCTCCAGGCGAGATGAGGCCCATTTCCGATGAGGCGTCTCGAGGCTGATCACACCTCACCTCTGGAACTTCGAAAGGGTCCTTCACACCCTTGGTGCAAATCAAGAAGTTCCCCGACCTACCCGTCTCCACTCGAGAGGAATCACGAGGGTCCCGCCCACATCCAGAGGAGCCCCGTTTCCGCCTCGTAGTTCGAGATAAGGGATCCTTTCCCTGCTTCGTCGGGAAAGAGTTCCCGGCGTTCCCGTCGCATCTCAAGAGGAGGCCCTCTCAACAGGAAGGGCGAGAGGAACTCCAGGGTCGTTCCACGATTCCAAGAGTCCCCCAGATGTCTCAGTGCATTTCAGAGGAACCTCTTTTCCCTTCACCGGCTCGTCTTTCACGCCGAGGATCGACTCACACCAAGGTGGCACGTGGCACAGCCCTGTGGGAAAGCCTCGTGGGAAAGCCTCGAGGGACAGCCTCGAGGGAAAGCCACAGATCGATTGATCCACGTGACAGGAAGCGTGACACTACTGCTGCAGCTCGGGAGGAAAGCGCACGTGCATGCCCCCACTCGAGAAGAGGCCTGACTCCCCTGGGGAGACTCAGAAGCACCCCAAGATCCATGGCAACACTGGAGAGGAATCCTCAGGTTCCGGCCCCGACTCCACACAAGGACTGAGGCCCCGGCATGGACGGGAGAGGAATCCCGAGAGGTCCCCTAGCAACTCGCATGGGGACTGGCCTTTCCTGAGGCCACCAGAGCGGGTCCCTGAGGTCCCCGTCGTAACTCGAGAAGACCTGCCGCAACTCGAGAAAATCCAGGAGGTTCTCCCCTCCAGGCGAGATGAGGCCCATTTCCGCTGAGTCGTCTCGAGGCTGATCACACCTCACCTTTGGAACTTCGAAAGGGTCCTTCACACCCTTGGTGCAAATCAAGAAGTTCCCCGACATACCCGTCTCCACTCGAGAGGAATCACGAGGGTCCCGCCCACATCCAGAGGAGCCCCGTTTCCGCCTCGTAGCTCGAGATGAGGGATCCTTTCCCTGCTTCGTCGGGAAAGAGTTCCCGGCGTTCCCGTCGCATCTCAAGAGGAGGCCCTCTCTACAGGAACGGCGAGAGGAACTCCAGGGTCGTGCCACCATTCCAAGAGTCCCCCAGATGTCTCAGTCCATTCGAGAGGAACCTCTTTTCCCTTCACCGGCTCGTCTTTCACGCCGAGGATCGACTCACACCAAGGTGGCACGTGGCACAGCCCTGTGGGAAAGCCTCGTGGGAAAGCCTCGAGGGACAGCCTCGAGGGAAAGCCACAGATCCCTTGATCCACGTGACAGGAAGCGTGACACTACTGCTGCAGCTCGGGAGGAAAGCGCACGTTCATGCCCCCACTCGAGACGAGGCCTGACTCCCCTGGGGAGACTCAGAAGCACCCCAAGATCCATGGCAACACTGGAGAGGAATCCTCAGGTTCCGGCCCCGACTCCACACAAGGACTGAGGCCCCGGCATGGACGGGAGAGGAATCCCGAGAGGTCCCCTAGCAACTCGCATGGGGACTGGCCTTTCCTGAGGCCACCAGAGCGGGTCCCTGAGGTCCCCATTGTAACTCGAGAAGACCTGCCGCAACTGGAGAAAATCCAGGAGGTTCTCCCCTCCAGGCGAGATGAGGCCCATTTCCGCTGAGGCGTCTCGAGGCTGATCACACCTCACCTCTGGAACTTCGAAAGGGTCCTTCACACCCTTGGTGCAAATCAAGAAGTTCCCCGACCTACCCGTCTCCACTCGAGAGGAATCACGAGGGTCCCGCCCACATCCAGAGGAGCCCCGTTTCCGCCTCGTAGCTCGAGATGAGGGATCCTTTCCCTGCTTCGTCGGGAAAGAGTTCCCGGCGTTCTCGTCGCATCTCAATAGGAGGCCGTCTCAACAGGAAGGGCGAGAGGAACTCCAGGGTCGTGCCACCATTCCAAGAGTCCCCCAGATGTCTCAGTCCATTCCAGAGGAACCTCTTTTCCCTTCACCGGCTCGTCTTTCACGCCGAGGATCGACTCACACCAAGGTGGCACGTGGCACAGCCCTGTGGGAAAGCCTCGTGGGAAAGCCTCGAGGGACAGCCTCGAGGGAAAGCCACAGATCCCTTGATCCACGTGACAGGAAGCGTGACACTACTGCTGCAGCTCGGGAGGAAAGCGCACGTGCATGCCCCCACTCGAGACGAGGCCTGACTCCCCTGGGGAGACTCAGAAGCACCCCAAGATCCATGGCAACACTGGAGAGGAATCCTCAGGTTCCGGCCCCGACTCCACACAAGGACTGAGGCCCCGGCATGGACGGGAGAGGAATCCCGAGAGGTCCCCTAGCAACTCGCATGGGGACTGGCCTTTCCTGAGGCCACCAGAGCGGGTCCTTGAGGTCCCCGTCGTAACTCGAGAAGACCTGCCGCAACTCGAGAAAATCCAGGAGGTTCTCCCCTCCAGGCGAGATGAGGCCCATTTCCGCTGAGGCGTCTCGAGGCTGATCACACCTCACCTCTGGAACTTCGAAAGGGTCCTTCACACCCTTGGTGCAAATCAAGAAGTTCCCCGACCTACCCGTCTCCACTCGAGAGGAATCACGAGGGTCCCGCCAACATCCAGAGGAGCCCCGTTTCCGCCTCGTAGCTCGAGATGAGGGATCCTTTCCCTGCTTCGTCGGGAAAGAGTTCCCGGCGTTCCCGTCGCATCTCAAGAGGAGGCCCTCTCAACAGGAAGGGCGAGAGGAACTCCAGGGTCGTGCCACCATTCCAAGAGTCCCCCAGATGTCTCAGTCCATTCCAGAGGAACCTCTTTTCCCTTCACCGGCTCGTCTTTCACGCCGAGGATCGACTCACACCAAGGTGGCACGTGGCACAGCCCTGTGGGAAAGCCTCGTGGGAAAGCCTCGAGGGACAGCCTCGAGGGAAAGCCACAGATCCCTTGATCCACGTGACAGGAAGCGTGACACTACTGCTGCAGCTCGGGAGGAAAGCGCACGTGCATGCCCCCACTCGAGACGAGGCCTGACTCCCCTGGGGAGACTCAGAAGCACCCCAAGATCCATGGCAACACTGGAGAGGAATCCTCGGATTCCGGCCCCGACTCCACACAAGGACTGAGGCCCCGGCATGGACGGGAGAGGAATCCCGAGAGGTCCCCTAGCAACTCGCATGGGGATTGGCCTTTCCTGAGGCCACCAGAGCGGGTCCCTGAGGTCCCCGTCGTAACTCGAGAAGACCTGCCGCAACTCGAGAAAATCCAGGAGGTTCTCCCCTCCAGGCGAGATGAGGCCCATTTCCGATGAGGCGTCTCGAGGCTGATCACACCTCACCTCTGGAACTTCGAAAGGGTCCTTCACACCCTTGGTGCAAATCAAGAAGTTCCCCGACCTACCCGTCTCCACTCGAGAGGAATCACGAGGGTCCCGCCCACATCCAGAGGAGCCCCGTTTCCGCCTCGTAGCTCGAGATGAGGGATCCTTTCCCTGCTTCGTCGGGAAAGAGTTCCCGGCGTTCCCGTCGCTTCTCAAGAGGAGGCCCTCTCAACAGGAAGGGCGAGAGGAACTCCAGGGTCGTGCCACGATTCCAAGAGTCCCCCAGATGTCTCAGTGCATTCCAGAGGAACCTCTTTTCCCTTCACCGGCTCGTCTTTCACGCCGAGGATCGACTCACACCAAGGTGGCACGTGGCACAGCCCTGTGGGAAAGCCTCGTGGGAAAGCCTCGAGGGACAGCCTCGAGGGAAAGCCACAGATCCCTTGATCCACGTGACAGGAAGCGTGACACTACTGCTGCAGCTCGGGAGGAAAGCGCACGTGCATGCCCCCACTCAAGAAGAGGCCTGACTCCCCTGGGGAGACTCAGAAGCACCCCAAGATCCATGGCAACACTGGAGAGGAATCCTCAGGTTCCGGCCCCGACTCCACACAAGGACTGAGGCCCCGGCATGGACGGGAGAGGAATCCCGAGAGGTCCCCTAGCAACTCGCATGGGGACTGGCCTTTCCTGAGGCCACCAGAGCGGATCCCTGAGGTCCCCGTCGTAACTCGAGAAGACATGCCGCAACTCGAGAAAATCCAGGAGGTTCTCCCCTCCAGGCGAGATGAGGCCCATTTCCGCTGAGGCGTCTCGAGGCTGATCACACCTCACCTCTGGAACTTCGAAAGGGTCCTTCACACCCTTGGTGCAAATCAAGAAGTTCCCC
The DNA here is from genome assembly GCF_023091745.1 of Budorcas taxicolor. NCBI lineage: Eukaryota > Metazoa > Chordata > Mammalia > Artiodactyla > Bovidae > Budorcas > Budorcas taxicolor. The sequence continues at coordinate 107,611 of NW_026291920.1, read as the reverse complement.
GACATACCCGTCTCCACTCGAGAGGAATCACGAGGGTCCCGCCCACATCCAGAGGAGCCCCGTTTCCGCCTCGTAGCTCGAGATGAGGGATCCTTTCCCTGCTTCGTCGGGAAAGAGTTCCCGGCGTTCCCGTCGCATCTCAAGAGGAGGCCCTCTCTACAGGAACGGCGAGAGGAACTCCAGGGTCGTGCCACCATTCCAAGAGTCCCCCAGATGTCTCAGTCCATTCGAGAGGAACCTCTTTTCCCTTCACCGGCTCGTCTTTCACGCCGAGGATCGACTCACACCAAGGTGGCACGTGGCACAGCCCTGTGGGAAAGCCTCGTGGGAAAGCCTCGAGGGACAGCCTCGAGGGAAAGCCACAGATCCCTTGATCCACGTGACAGGAAGCGTGACACTACTGCTACAGCTCGGGAGGAAAGCGCACGTGCATGCCCCCACTCGAGACGAGGCCTGACTCCCCTGGGGAGACTCAGAAGCACCCCAAGATCCATGGCAACACTGGAGAGGAATCCTCAGGTTCCGGCCCCGACTCCACACAAGGACTGAGGCCCCGGCATGGACGGGAGAGGAATCCCGAGAGGTCCCCTAGCAACTCGCATGGGGACTGGCCTTTCCTGAGGCCACCAGAGCGGGTCCCTGAGGTCCCCGTCGTAACTCGAGAAGACCTGCCGCAACTCGAGAAAATCCAGGAGGTTCTCCCCTCCAGGCGAGATGAGGCCCATTTCCGCTGAGGCGTCTCGAGGCTGATCACACCTCACCTCTGGAACTTCGAAAGGGTCCTTCACACCCTTGGTGCAAATCAAGAAGTTCCCCGACATACCCGTCTCCACTCGAGAGGAATCACGAGGGTCCCGCCCACATCCAGAGGAGCCCCGTTTCCGCCTCGTAGCTCAAGATGAGGGATCCTTTCCCTGCTTCGTCGGGAAAGAGTTCCCAGCGTTCCCGTCGCATCTCAAGAGGAGGCCCTCTCTACAGGAACGGCGAGAGGAACTCCAGGGTCGTGCCACCATTCCAAGAGTCCCCCACATGTCTCAGTCCATTCCAGAGGAACCTCTTTTCCCTTCACCGGCTCGTCTTTCACGCCGAGGATCGACTCACACCAAGGTGGCACGTGGCACAGCCCTGTGGGAAAGCCTCGTGGGAAAGCCTCGAGGGACAGCCTCGAGGGAAAGCCACAGATCCCTTGATCCACGTGACAGGAAGCGTGACACTACTGCTGCAGCTCGGGAGGAAAGCGCACGTGCATGCCCCCACTCGAGACGAGGCCTGACTCCCCTGGGGAGACTCAGAAGCACCCCAAGATCCATGGCAACACTGGAGAGGAATCCTCAGGTTCCGGCCCCGACTCCACACAAGGACTGAGGCCCCGGCATGGACGGGAGAGGAATCCCGAGAGGTCCCCTAGCAACTCGCATGGGGACTGGCCTTTCCTGAGGCCACCAGAGCGGGTCCCTGAGGTCCCCGTCGTAACTCGAGAAGACCTGCCGCAACTCGAGAAAATCCAGGAGGTTCTCCCCTCCAGGCGAGATGAGGCCCATTTCCGCTGAGGCGTCTCCAGGCTGATCACACCTCACCTCTGGAACTTCGAAAGGGTCCTTCACACCCTTGGTGCAAATCAAGAAGTTCCCCGACCTACCCGTCTCCACTCGAGAGACATCACGAGGGTCCCGTCAACATCCAGAGGAGGCCCGTTTCCGCCTCGTAGCTCGAGATGAGGGATCCTTTCCCTGCTTCGTCGGGAAAGAATTCCCGGCGTTCCCGTCGCATCTCAAGAGGAGGCCCTCTCAACAGGAAGGGCGAGAGGAACTCCAGGGTCGTGCCACCATTCCAAGAGTCCCCCAGATGTCTCAGTCCATTCCAGAGGAACCTCTTTTCCCTTCACCGGCTCGTCTTTCACGCCGAGGATCGACTCACACCAAGGTGGCACGTGGCACAGCCCTGTGGGAAAGCCTCGTGGGAAAGCCTCGAGGGACAGCCTCGAGGGAAAGCCACAGATCCCTTGATCCACGTGACAGGAAGCGTTACACTACTGCTGCAGCTCGGGAGGAAAGCGCACGTGCATGCCCCCACTCGAGACGAGGCCTGACTCCCCTGGGGAGACTCAGAAGCACCCCAAGATCCATGGCAACACTGGAGAGGAATCCTCGGATTCCGGCCCCGACTCCACACAAGGACTGAGGCCCCGGCATGGACGGGAGAGGAATCCCGAGCGGTCCCCTAGCAACTCGCATGGGGACTGGCCTTTCCTGAGGCCACCAGAGCGGGTCCCTGAGGTCCCCGTCGTAACTCGAGAAGACCTGCGCGCAACTCCAGAAAATCCAGGAGGTTCTCCCCTCCAGGCCAGATGAGGCCCATTTCCGATGAGGCGTCTCGAGGCTGATCACACCTCACCTCTGGAACTTCGAAAGGGTCCTTCACACCCTTGGTGCAAATCAAGAAGTTCCCCGACCTACCCGTCTCCACTCGAGAGGAATCACGAGGGTCCCGCCCACATCCAGAGGAGCCCCGTTTCCGCCTCGTAGCTCGAGATAAGGGATCCTTTCCCTGCTTCGTCGGGAAAGAGTTCCCGGCGTTCCCGTCGCATCTCAAGAGGAGGCCCTCTCAACAGGAAGGGCGAGAGGAACTCCAGGGTCGTTCCACGATTCCAAGAGTCCCCCAGATGTCTCAGTGCATTTCAGAGGAACCTCTTTTCCCTTCACCGGCTCGTCTTTCACGCCGAGGATCGACTCACACCAAGGTGGCACGTGGCACAGCCCTGTGGGAAAGCCTCGTGGGAAAGCCTCGAGGGACAGCCTCGAGGGAAAGCCACAGATCGATTGATCCACGTGACAGGAAGCGTGACACTACTGCTGCAGCTCGGGAGGAAAGCGCACGTGCATGCCCCCACTCGAGAAGAGGCCTGACTCCCCTGGGGAGACTCAGAAGCACCCCAAGATCCATGGCAACACTGGAGAGGAATCCTCAGGTTCCGGCCCCGACTCCACACAAGGACTGAGGCCCCGGCATGGACGGGAGAGGAATCCCGAGAGGTCCCCTAGCAACTCGCATGGGGACTGGCCTTTCCTGAGGCCACCAGAGCGGGTCCCTGAGGTCCCCGTCGTAACTCGAGAAGACCTGCCGCAACTCGAGAAAATCCAGGAGGTTCTCCCCTCCAGGCGAGATGAGGCCCATTTCCGCTGAGTCGTCTCGAGGCTGATCACACCTCACCTTTGGAACTTCGAAAGGGTCCTTCACACCCTTGGTGCAAATCAAGAAGTTCCCCGACATACCCGTCTCCACTCGAGAGGAATCACGAGGGTCCCGCCCACATCCAGAGGAGCCCCGTTTCCGCCTCGTAGCTCGAGATGAGGGATCCTTTCCCTGCTTCGTCGGGAAAGAGTTCCCGGCGTTCCCGTCGCATCTCAAGAGGAGGCCCTCTCTACAGGAACGGCGAGAGGAACTCCAGGGTCGTGCCACCATTCCAAGAGTCCCCCAGATGTCTCAGTCCATTCGAGAGGAACCTCTTTTCCCTTCACCGGCTCGTCTTTCACGCCGAGGATCGACTCACACCAAGGTGGCACGTGGCACAGCCCTGTGGGAAAGCCTCGTGGGAAAGCCTCGAGGGACAGCCTCGAGGGAAAGCCACAGATCCCTTGATCCACGTGACAGGAAGCGTGACACTACTGCTGCAGCTCGGGAGGAAAGCGCACGTTCATGCCCCCACTCGAGACGAGGCCTGACTCCCCTGGGGAGACTCAGAAGCACCCCAAGATCCATGGCAACACTGGAGAGGAATCCTCAGGTTCCGGCCCCGACTCCACACAAGGACTGAGGCCCCGGCATGGACGGGAGAGGAATCCCGAGAGGTCCCCTAGCAACTCGCATGGGGACTGGCCTTTCCTGAGGCCACCAGAGCGGGTCCCTGAGGTCCCCATTGTAACTCGAGAAGACCTGCCGCAACTGGAGAAAATCCAGGAGGTTCTCCCCTCCAGGCGAGATGAGGCCCATTTCCGCTGAGGCGTCTCGAGGCTGATCACACCTCACCTCTGGAACTTCGAAAGGGTCCTTCACACCCTTGGTGCAAATCAAGAAGTTCCCCGACATAGCCGTCTCCACTCGAGAGGAATCACGAGGGTCCCGCCCACATCCAGAGGATCCCCGTTTCCGCCTCGTAGCTCGAGATGAGGGATCCTTTCCCTGCTTCGTCGGGAAAGAGTTCCCGGTGTTCCCGTCGCATCTCAAGAGGAGGCCCTCTCAACAGGAACGGCGAGAGGAACTCCAGGGTCGTGCCACCATTCCAAGAGTCCCCCAGATGTCTCAGTCCATTCCAGAGGAACCTCTTTTCCCTTCACCGGCTCGTCTTTCACGCCGAGGATCGACTCACACCAAGGTGGCACGTGGCACAGCCCTGCGGGAAAGCCTCATGGGAAAGCCTCGAGGGACAGCCTCGAGGGAAAGCCACAGATCCCTTGATCCACGTGACAGGAAGCGTGACACTACTGCTGCAGGTCCGGAGGAAAGCGCACGTGCATGCCCCCACTCGAGACGAGGCCTGACTCCCCTGGGGAGACTCAGAAGCACCCCAAGATCCATGGCAACACTGGAGAGGAATCCTCAGGTTCCGGCCCCGACTCCACACAAGGACTGAGGCCCCGGCATGGACGGGAGAGGAATCCCGAGAGGTCCCCTAGCAACTCGCATGGGGACTGGCCTTTCCTGAGGCCACCAGAGCGGGTCCCTGAGGTCCCCGTCGTAACTCGAGAAGACCTGCCGCAACTCGAGAAAATCCAGGAGGTTCTCCCCTCCAGGCGAGATGAGGCCCATTTCCGATGAGGCGTCTCGAGGCTGATCACACCTCACCTCTGGAACTTCGAAAGGGTCCTTCACACCCTTGGTGCAAATCAAGAAGTTCCCCGACCTACCCGTCTCCACTCGAGAGGAATCACGAGGGTCCCGCCCACATCCAGAGGAGCCCCGTTTCCGCCTCGTAGCTCGAGATGAGGGATCCTTTCCCTGCTTCGTCGGGAAAGAGTTCCCGGGGTTCTCGTCGCATCTCAATAGGAGGCCCTCTCAACAGGAAGGGCGAGAGGAACTCCAGGGTCGTGCCACCATTCCAAGAGTCCCCCAGATGTCTCAGTCCATTCCAGAGGAACCTCTTTTCCCTTCACCGGCTCGTCTTTCACGCCGAGGATCGACTCACACCAAGGTGGCACGTGGCACAGCCCTGTGGGAAAGCCTCGTGGGAAAGCCTCGAGGGACAGCCTCGAGGGAAAGCCACAGATCCCTTGATCCACGTGACAGGAAGCGTGACACTACTGCTGCAGCTCGGGAGGAAAGCGCACGTGCATGCCCCCACTCGAGACGAGGCCTGACTCCCCTGGGGAGACTCAGAAGCACCCCAAGATCCATGGCAACACTGGAGAGGAATCCTCAGGTTCCGGCCCCGACTCCACACAAGGACTGAGGCCCCGGCATGGACGGGAGAGGAATCCCGAGAGGTCCCCTAGCAACTCGCATGGGGACTGGCCTTTCCTGAGGCCACCAGAGCGGGTCCTTGAGGTCCCCGTCGTAACTCGAGAAGACCTGCCGCAACTCGAGAAAATCCAGGAGGTTCTCCCCTCCAGGCGAGATGAGGCCCATTTCCGCTGAGGCGTCTCGAGGCTGATCACACCTCACCTCTGGAACTTCGAAAGGGTCCTTCACACCCTTGGTGCAAATCAAGAAGTTCCCCGACCTACCCGTCTCCACTCGAGAGGAATCACGAGGGTCCCGCCAACATCCAGAGGAGCCCCGTTTCCGCCTCGTAGCTCGAGATGAGGGATCCTTTCCCTGCTTCGTCGGGAAAGAGTTCCCGGCGTTCCCGTCGCATCTCAAGAGGAGGCCCTCTCAACAGGAAGGGCGAGAGGAACTCCAGGGTCGTGCCACCATTCCAAGAGTCCCCCAGATGTCTCAGTCCATTCCAGAGGAACCTCTTTTCCCTTCACCGGCTCGTCTTTCACGCCGAGGATCGACTCACACCAAGGTGGCACGTGGCACAGCCCTGTGGGAAAGCCTCGTGGGAAAGCCTCGAGGGACAGCCTCGAGGGAAAGCCACAGATCCCTTGATCCACGTGACAGGAAGCGTGACACTACTGCTGCAGCTCGGGAGGAAAGCGCACGTGCATGCCCCCACTCGAGACGAGGCCTGACTCCCCTGGGGAGACTCAGAAGCACCCCAAGATCCATGGCAACACTGGAGAGGAATCCTCGGATTCCGGCCCCGACTCCACACAAGGACTGAGGCCCCGGCATGGACGGGAGAGGAATCCCGAGAGGTCCCCTAGCAACTCGCATGGGGATTGGCCTTTCCTGAGGCCACCAGAGCGGGTCCCTGAGGTCCCCGTCGTAACTCGAGAAGACCTGCCGCAACTCGAGAAAATCCAGGAGGTTCTCCCCTCCAGGCGAGATGAGGCCCATTTCCGATGAGGCGTCTCGAGGCTGATCACACCTCACCTCTGGAACTTCGAAAGGGTCCTTCACACCCTTGGTGCAAATCAAGAAGTTCCCCGACCTACCCGTCTCCACTCGAGAGGAATCACGAGGGTCCCGCCCACATCCAGAGGAGCCCCGTTTCCGCCTCGTAGCTCGAGATGAGGGATCCTTTCCCTGCTTCGTCGGGAAAGAGTTCCCGGCGTTCCCGTCGCATCTCAAGAGGAGGCCCTCTCAACAGGAAGGGCGAGAGGAACTCCAGGGTCCTGCCACGATTCCAAGAGTCCCCCAGATGTCTCAGTGCATTCCAGAGGAACCTCTTTTCCCTTCACCGGCTCGTCTTTCACGCCGAGGATCGACTCACACCAAGGTGGCACGTGGCACAGCCCTGTGGGAAAGCCTCGTGGGAAAGCCTCGAGGGACAGCCTCGAGGGAAAGCCACAGATCCCTTGATCCACGTGACAGGAAGCGTGACACTACTGCTGCAGCTCGGGAGGAAAGCGCACGTGCATGCCCCCACTCAAGAAGAGGCCTGACTCCCCTGGGGAGACTCAGAAGCACCCCAAGATCCATGGCAACACTGGAGAGGAATCCTCAGGTTCCGGCCCCGACTCCACACAAGGACTGAGGCCCCGGCATGGACGGGAGAGGAATCCCGAGAGGTCCCCTAGCAACTCGCATGGGGACTGGCCTTTCCTGAGGCCACCAGAGCGGGTCCCTGAGGTCCCCGTCGTAACTCGAGAAGACATGCCGCAACTCGAGAAAATCCAGGAGGTTCTCCCCTCCAGGCGAGATGAGGCCCATTTCCGCTGAGGCGTCTCGAGCCTGATCACACCTCACCTCTGGAACTTCGAAAGGGTCCTTCACACCCTTGGTGCAAATCAAGAAGTTCCCCGACATACCCGTCTCCACTCGAGAGGAATCACGAGGGTCCCGCCCACATCCAGAGGAGCCCCGTTTCCGCCTCGTAGCTCGAGATGAGGGATCCTTTCCCTGCTTCGTCGGGAAAGAGTTCCCGGCGTTCCCGTCGCATCTCAAGAGGAGGCCCTCTCTACAGGAACGGCGAGAGGAACTCCAGGGTCGTGCCACCATTCCAAGAGTCCCCCAGATGTCTCAGTCCATTCGAGAGGAACCTCTTTTCCCTTCACCGGCTCGTCTTTCACGCCGAGGATCGACTCACACCAAGGTGGCACGTGGCACAGCCCTGTGGGAAAGCCTCGTGGGAAAGCCTCGAGGGACAGCCTCGAGGGAAAGCCACAGATCCCTTGATCCACGTGACAGGAAGCGTGACACTACTGCTACAGCTCGGGAGGAAAGCGCACGTGCATGCCCCCACTCGAGACGAGGCCTGACTCCCCTGGGGAGACTCAGAAGCACCCCAAGATCCATGGCAACACTGGAGAGGAATCCTCAGGTTCCGGCCCCGACTCCACACAAGGACTGAGGCCCCGGCATGGACGGGAGAGGAATCCCGAGAGGTCCCCTAGCAACTCGCATGGGGACTGGCCTTTCCTGAGGCCACCAGAGCGGGTCCCTGAGGTCCCCGTCGTAACTCGAGAAGACCTGCCGCAACTCGAGAAAATCCAGGAGGTTCTCCCCTCCAGGCGAGATGAGGCCCATTTCCGCTGAGGCGTCTCGAGGCTGATCACACCTCACCTCTGGAACTTCGAAAGGGTCCTTCACACCCTTGGTGCAAATCAAGAAGTTCCCCGACATACCCGTCTCCACTCGAGAGGAATCACGAGGGTCCCGCCCACATCCAGAGGAGCCCCGTTTCCGCCTCGTAGCTCAAGATGAGGGATCCTTTCCCTGCTTCGTCGGGAAAGAGTTCCCGGCGTTCCCGTCGCATCTCAAGAGGAGGCCCTCTCTACAGGAACGGCGAGAGGAACTCCAGGGTCGTGCCACCATTCCAAGAGTCCCCCAGATGTCTCAGTCCATTCCAGAGGAACCTCTTTTCCCTTCACCGGCTCGTCTTTCACGCCGAGGATCGACTCACACCAAGGTGGCACGTGGCACAGCCCTGTGGGAAAGCCTCGTGGGAAAGCCTCGAGGGACAGCCTCGAGGGAAAGCCACAGATCCCTTGATCCACGTGACAGGAAGCGTGACACTACTGCTGCAGCTCGGGAGGAAAGCGCACGTGCATGCCCCCACTCGAGACGAGGCCTGACTCCCCTGGGGAGACTCAGAAGCACCCCAAGATCCATGGCAACACTGGAGAGGAATCCTCAGGTTCCGGCCCCGACTCCACACAAGGACTGAGGCCCCGGCATGGACGGGAGAGGAATCCCGAGAGGTCCCCTAGCAACTCGCATGGGGACTGGCCTTTCCTGAGGCCACCAGAGCGGGTCCCTGAGATCCCCACTGTAACTCGAGAAGACCTGCCGCAACTGGAGAAAATCCAGGAGGTTCTCCCCTCCAGGCGAGATGAGGCCCATTTCCGCTGAGGCGTCTCGAGCCTGATCACACCTCACCTCTGGAACTTCGAAAGGGTCCTTCACACCCTTGGTGCAAATCAAGAAGTTCCCCGACATACCCGTCTCCACTCGAGAGGAATCACGAGGGTCCCGCCCACATCCAGAGGAGCCCCGTTTCCGCCTCGTAGCTCGAGATGAGGGATCCTTTCCCTGCTTCGTCGGGAAAGAGTTCCCGGCGTTCCCGTCGCATCTCAAGAGGAGGCCCTCTCTACAGGAACGGCGAGAGGAACTCCAGGGTCGTGCCACCATTCCAAGAGTCCCCCAGATGTCTCAGTCCATTCGAGAGGAACCTCTTTTCCCTTCACCGGCTCGTCTTTCACGCCGAGGATCGACTCACACCAAGGTGGCACGTGGCACAGCCCTGTGGGAAAGCCTCGTGGGAAAGCCTCGAGGGACAGCCTCGAGGGAAAGCCACAGATCCCTTGATCCACGTGACAGGAAGCGTGACACTACTGCTACAGCTCGGGAGGAAAGCGCACGTGCATGCCCCCACTCGAGACGAGGCCTGACTCCCCTGGGGAGACTCAGAAGCACCCCAAGATCCATGGCAACACTGGAGAGGAATCCTCAGGTTCCGGCCCCGACTCCACACAAGGACTGAGGCCCCGGCATGGACGGGAGAGGAATCCCGAGAGGTCCCCTAGCAACTCGCATGGGGACTGGCCTTTCCTGAGGCCACCAGAGCGGGTCCCTGAGGTCCCCGTCGTAACTCGAGAAGACCTGCCGCAACTCGAGAAAATCCAGGAGGTTCTCCCCTCCAGGCGAGATGAGGCCCATTTCCGCTGAGGCGTCTCGAGGCTGATCACACCTCACCTCTGGAACTTCGAAAGGGTCCTTCACACCCTTGGTGCAAATCAAGAAGTTCCCCGACATACCCGTCTCCACTCGAGAGGAATCACGAGGGTCCCGCCCACATCCAGAGGAGCCCCGTTTCCGCCTCGTAGCTCAAGATGAGGGATCCTTTCCCTGCTTCGTCGGGAAAGAGTTCCCGGCGTTCCCGTCGCATCTCAAGAGGAGGCCCTCTCTACAGGAACGGCGAGAGGAACTCCAGGGTCGTGCCACCATTCCAAGAGTCCCCCAGATGTCTCAGTCCATTCCAGAGGAACCTCTTTTCCCTTCACCGGCTCGTCTTTCACGCCGAGGATCGACTCACACCAAGGTGGCACGTGGCACAGCCCTGTGGGAAAGCCTCGTGGGAAAGCCTCGAGGGACAGCCTCGAGGGAAAGCCACAGATCCCTTGATCCACGTGACAGGAAGCGTGACACTACTGCTGCAGCTCGGGAGGAAAGCGCACGTGCATGCCCCCACTCGAGACGAGGCCTGACTCCCCTGGGGAGACTCAGAAGCACCCCAAGATCCATGGCAACACTGGAGAGGAATCCTCAGGTTCCGGCCCCGACTCCACACAAGGACTGAGGCCCCGGCATGGACGGGAGAGGAATCCCGAGAGGTCCCCTAGCAACTCGCATGGGGACTGGCCTTTCCTGAGGCCACCAGAGCGGGTCCCTGAGATCCCCACTGTAACTCGAGAAGACCTGCCGCAACTGGAGAAAATCCAGGAGGTTCTCCCCTCCAGGCGAGATGAGGCCCATTTCTGCTGTGGCGTCTCGAGGCTGATCACACCTCACCTCTGGAACTTCGAAAGGGTCCTTCACACCCTTGGTGCAAATCAAGAAGTTCCCCGACATACCCGTCTCCACTCGAGAGGAATCACGAGGGTCCCGCCCACATCCAGAGGAGCCCCGTTTCCGCCTCGTAGCTCGAGATGAGGGATCCTTTCCCTGCTTCGTCGGGAAAGAGTTCCCGGCGTTCCCGTCGCATCTCAAGAGGAGGCCCTCTCTACAGGAACGGCGAGAGGAACTCCAGGGTCGTGCCACCATTCCAAGAGTCCCCCAGATGTCTCAGTCCATTCCAGAGGAACCTCTTTTCCCTTCACCGGCTCGTCTTTCACGCCGAGGATCGACTCACACCAAGGTGGCACGTGGCACAGCCCTGTGGGAAAGCCTCGTGGGAAAGCCTCGAGGGACAGCCTCGAGGGAAAGCCACAGATCCCTTGATCCACGTGACAGGAAGCGTGACACTACTGCTGCAGGTCCGGAGGAAAGCGCACGTGCATGCCCCCACTCGAGACGAGGCCTGACTCCCCTGGGGAGACTCAGAAGCACCCCAAGATCCATGGCAACACTGGAGAGGAATCCTCAGGTTCCGGCCCCGACTCCACACAAGGACTGAGGCCCCGGCATGGACGGGAGAGGAATCCCGAGAGGTCCCCTAGCAATTCGCATGGGGACTGGCCTTTCCTGAGGCCACCAGAGCGGGTCCCTGAGGTCCCCGTCGTAACTCGAGAAGACCTGCCGCAACTCGAGAAAATCCAGGAGGTTCTCCACTCCAGGCGAGATGAGGCCCATTTCAGATGAGGCGTCTCGAGGCTGATCACACCTCACCTCTGGAACTTCGAAAGGGTCCTTCACACCCTTGGTGCAAATCAAGAAGTTCCCCGACCTACCCGTCTCCACTCGAGAGGAATCACGAGGGTCCCGCCCACATCCAGAGGAGCCCCGTTTCCGCCTCGTAGCTCGAGATGAGGGATCCTTTCCCTGCTTCGTCGGGAAAGAGTTCCCGGCGTTCCCGTCGCATCTCAAGAGGAGGCCCTCTCAACAGGAACGGCGAGAGGAACTCCAGGGTCGTGCCACCATTCCAAGAGTCCCCCAGATGTCTCAGTCCATTCCAGAGGAACCTCTTTTCCCTTCACCGGCTCGTCTTTCACGCCGAGGATCGACTCACACCAAGGTGGCACGTGGCACAGCCCTGTGGGAAAGCCTCGTGGGAAAGCCTCGAGGGACAGCCTCGAGGGAAAGCCACAGATCCCTTGATCCACGTGACAGGAAGCGTGACACTACTGCTGCAGCTCGGGAGGAAAGCGCACGTGCATGCCCCCACTCGAGACGAGGCCTGACTCCCCTGGGGAGACTCAGAAGCACCCCAAGATCCATGGCAACACTGGAGAGGAATCCTCAGGTTCCGGCCCCGACTCCACACAAGGACTGAGGCCCCGGCATGGACGGGAGAGGAATCCCGAGAGGTCCCCTAGCAACTCGCATGGGGACTGGCCTTTCCTGAGGCCACCAGATCGTGTCCCTGAGGTCCCCGTCGTAACTTGAGAAGACCTGCCGCAACTCGAGACAATCCAGGAGGTTCTCCCCTCCAGGCGAGATGAGGCCCATTTCCGATGAGGCGTCTCGAGGCTGATCACACCTCACATCTGGAACTTCGAAAGGGTCTTTCACACCCTTGGTGCAAATCAAGAAGTTCCCCGACCTACCCGTCTCCACTCGAGAGGAATCACGAGGGTCCCGCCCACATCCAGAGGAGCCCCGTTTCCGCCTCGTAGCTCGAGATGAGGGATCCTTTCCCTGCTTTGTCGGGAAAGAGTTCCCGGCGTTCTCGTCGCATCTCAATAGGAGGCCCTCTCAACAGGAAGGGCGAGAGGAACTCCAGGGTCGTGCCACCATTCCAAGAGTCCCCCAGATGTCTCAGTCCATTCCAGAGGAACCTCTTTTCCCTTCACCGGCTCGTCTTTCACGCCGAGGATCGACTCACACCAAGGTGGCACGTGGCACAGCCCTGTGGGAAAGCCTCGTGGGAAAGCCTCGAGGGACAGCCTCGAGGGAAAGCCACAGATCCCTTGATCCACGTGACAGGAAGCGTGACACTACTGCTGCAGCTCGGGAGGAAAGCGCACGTGCATGCCCCCACTCGAGACGAGGCCTGACTCCCCTGGGGAGACTCAGAAGCACCCCAAGATCCATGGCAACACTGGAGAGGAATCCTCAGGTTCCGGCCCCGACTCCACACAAGGACTGAGGCCCCGGCATGGACGGGAGAGGAATCCCGAGAGGTCCCCTAGCAACTCGCATGGGGACTGGCCTTTCCTGAGGCCACCAGAGCGGGTCCCTGAGGTCCCCATTGTAACTCGAGAAGACCTGCCGCAACTGGAGAAAATCCAGGAGGTTCTCCCCTCCAGGCGAGATGAGGCCCATTTCCGCTGAGGCGTCTCGAGGCTGATCACACCTCACCTCTGGAACTTCGAAAGGCTCCTTCACACCCTTGGTGCAAATCAAGAAGTTCCCCGACATAGCCGTCTCCACTCGAGAGGAATCACGAGGGTCCCGCCCACATCCAGAGGATCCCCGTTTCCGCCTCGTAGCTCGAGATGAGGGATCCTTTCCCTGCTTCGTCGGGAAAGAGTTCCCGGCGTTCCCGTCGCATCTCAAGAGGAGGCCCTCTCAACAGGAACGGCCAGAGGAACTCCAGGGTCGTGCCACCATTCCAAGAGTCCCCCAGATGTCTCAGTCCATTCCAGAGGAACCTCTTTTCCCTTCACCGGCTCGTCTTTCACGCCGAGGATCGACTCACACCAAGGTGGCACGTGGCACAGCCCTGTGGGAAAGCCTCGTGGGAAAGCCTCGAGGGACAGCCTCGAGGGAAAGCCACAGATCCCTTGATCCACGTGACAGGAAGCGTGACACTACTGCTGCAGCTCCGGAGGAAAGCGCACGTGCATGCCCCCACTCGAGACGAGGCCTGACTCCCCTGGGGAGACTCAGAAGCACCCCAAGATCCATGGCAACACTGGAGAGGAATCCTCAGGTTCCGGCCCCGACTCCACACAAGGACTGAGGCCCCGGCATGGACGGGAGAGGAATCCCGAGAGGTCCCCTAGCAACTCGCATGGGGACTGGCCTTTCCTGAGGCCACCAGAGCGGGTCCCTGAGGTCCCCGTCGTAACTCGAGAAGACCTGCCGCAACTCGAGAAAATCCAGGAGCTTCTCCCCTCCAGGCGAGATGAGGCCCATTTCCGCTGAGGCGTCTCGAGGCTGATCACACCTCACCTCTGGAACTTCGAAAGGGTCCTTCACACCCTTGGTGCAAATCAAGAAGTTCCCCGACCTAGCCGTCTCCACTCGAGAGGAATCACGAGGGTCCCGCCCACATCCAGAGGAGCCCGGTTTCCGCCTCGTAGCTCGAGATGAGGGATCCTTTCCCTGCTTCGTCGGGAAAGAGTTCCCGGCGTTCCCGTCGCATCTCAAGAGGAGGCCCTCTCAACAGGAACGGAGAGAGGAACTCCAGGGTCGTGCCACCATTCCAAGAGTCCCCCAGATGTCTCAGTCCATTCCAGAGGAACCTCTTTTCCCTTCACCGGCTCGTCTTTCACGCCGAGGATCGACTCACACCAAGGTGGCACGTGGCACAGCCCTGTGGGAAAGCCTCGTGGGAAAGCCTCGAGGGACAGCCTCGAGGGAAAGCCACAGATCCCTTGATCCACGTGACAGGAAGCGTGACACTACTGCTGCAGCTCGGGAGGAAAGCGCACGTGCATGCCCCCACTCGAGACGAGGCCTGACTCCCCTGGGGAGACTCAGAAGCACCCCAAGAACCATGGCAACACTGGAGAGGAATCCTCAGGTTCCGGCCCCGACTCCACACAAGGACTGAGGCCCCGGCATGGACGGGAGAGGAATCCCGAGAGGTCCCCTAGCAACTCGCATGGGGACTGGCCTTTCCTGAGGCCACCAGAGCGGGTCCCCGAGGTCCCCGTCGTAACTCGAGAAGACCTGCCGCAACTGGAGAAACTCCAGGAGGTTCTCCCCTCCAGGCGAGATGAGGCCCATTTCCGCTGAGGCGTCTCGAGGCTGATCACACCTCACCTCTGGAACTTCGAAAGGGTCCTTCACACCCTTGGTGCGAATCAAGAAGTTCCCCGACATACCCGTCTCCACTCGAGAGGAATCACGAGGGTCCCGCCCACATCCAGAGGAGCCCCGTTTCCGCCTCGTAGCTCGAGATGAGGGATCCTTTCCCTGCTTCGTCAGGAAAGATTTCCCGGCGTTCCCGTCGCATCTCAAGAGGAGGCCCTCTCTACAGGAACGGCGAGAGGAACTCCAGGGTCGTGCCACCATTCCAAGAGTCCCCCAGATGTCTCAGTCCATTCCAGAGGAACCTCTTTTCCCTTCACCGGCTCGTCTTTCACGCCGAGGATCGACTCACACCAAGGTGGCACGTGGCACAGCCCTGTGGGAAAGCCTCGTGGGAAAGCCTCGAGGGACAGCCTCGAGGGAAAGCCACAGATCCCTTGATCCACGTGACAGGAAGCGTGACACTACTGCTGCAGCTCGGGAGGAAAGCGCACGTGCATGCCCCCACTCGAGACGAGGCCTGACTCCCCTGGGGAGACTCAGAAGCACCCCAAGAACCATGGCAACACTGGAGAGGAATCCTCAGGTTCCGGCCCCGACTCCACACAAGGACTGAGGCCCCGGCATGGACGGGAGAGGAATCCCGAGAGGTCCCCTAGCAACTCGCATGGGGACTGGCCTTTCCTGAGGCCACCAGAGCGGGTCCCTGAGGTCCCCGTCGTAACTCGAGAAGACCTGCCGCAACTGGAGAAAATCCAGGAGGTTCTCCGCTCCAGGCGAGATGAGGCCCATTTCCGCTGAGGCGTCTCGAGGCTGATCACACCTCACCTCTGGAACTTCGAAAGGGTCCTTCACACCCTTGGTGCGAATCAAGAAGTTCCCCGACATACCCGTCTCCACTCGAGAGGAATCACGAGGGTCCCGCCCACATCCAGAGGAGCCCCGTTTCCGCCTCGTAGCTCGAGATGAGGGATCCTTTCCCTGCTTCGTCGGGAAAGAGTTCCCGGCGTTCCCGTCGCATCTCAAGAGGAGGCCCTCTCTACAGGAACGGCGAGAGGAACTCCAGGGTCGTGCCACCATTCCCAAGAGTCCCCCAGATGTCTCAGTCCATTCCAGAGGAACCTCTTTTCCCTTCACCCGGCTCGTCTTTCACGCCGAGGATCGACTCACACCAAGGTGGCACGTGGCACAGCCCTGTGGGAAAGCCTCGTGGGAAAGCCTCGAGGGACAGCCTCGAGGGAAAGCCACAGATCCCTTGATCCACGTGACAGGAAGCGTGACACTACTGCTGCAGCTCGGGAGGAAAGCGCACCGTGCATGCCCCCACTCGAGACGAGGCCTGACTCCCCTGGGGAGACTCAGAAGCACCCCAAGATCCATGGCAACACTGGAGAGGAATCCTCAGGTTCCGGCCCCGACTCCACACAAGGACTGAGGCCCCGGCATGGACGGGAGAGGAATCCCGAGAGGTCCCCTAGCAACTCGCATGGGGACTGGCCTTTCCTGAGGCCACCAGAGCGGGTCCCTGAGGTCCCCATTGTAACTCGAGAAGACCTGCCGCAACTGGAGAAAATCCAGGAGGTTCTCCCCTCCAGGCGAGATGAGGCCCATTTCCGCTGAGGCGTCTCGAGGCTGATCACACCTCACCTCTGGAACTTCGAAAGGCTCCTTCACACCCTTGGTGCAAATCAAGAAGTTCCCCGACATAGCCGTCTCCACTCGAGAGGAATCACGAGGGTCCCGCCCACATCCAGAGGATCCCCGTTTCCGCCTCGTAGCTCGAGATGAGGGATCCTTTCCCTGCTTCGTCGGGAAAGAGTTCCCGGCGTTCCCGTCGCATCTCAAGAGGAGGCCCTCTCAACAGGAACGGCCAGAGGAACTCCAGGGTCGTGCCACCATTCCAAGAGTCCCCCAGACGTCTCAGTCCATTCCAGAGGAACCTCTTTTCCCTTCACCGGCTCGTCTTTCACGCCGAGGATCGACTCAAACCAAGGTGGCACGTGGCACAGCCCTGTGGGAAAGCCTCGTGGGAAAGCCTCGAGGGACAGCCTTGAGGGAAAAGCCACAGATCCCTTGATCCACGTGACAGGAAGCGTGACACTACTGCTGCAGCTCGGGAGGAAAGCGCACGTGCATGCCCCCACTCGAGACGAGGCCTGACTCCCCTGGGGAGACTCAGAAGCACCCCAAGATCCATGGCAACACTGGAGAGGAATCCTCAGGTTCCGGCCCCGACTCCACACAAGGACTGAGGCCCCGGCATGGACGGGAGAGGAATCCCGAGAGGTCCCCTAGCAACTCGCATGGGGACTGGCCTTTCCTGAGGCCACCAGAGCGGGTCCCTGAGGTCCCCGTCGTAACTCGAGAAGACCTGCCGCAACTCGAGAAAATCCAGGAGCTTCTCCCCTCCCAGGCGAGATGAGGCCCATTTCCGCTGAGGCGTCTCGAGGCTGATCACACCTCACCTCTGGAACTTAGAAAGGGTCCTTCACACCCTTGGTGCAAATCAAGAAGTTCCCCGACCTAGCCGTCTCCACTCGAGAGGAATCACGAGGGTCCCGCCCAAATCCAGAGGAGCCCGGTTTCCGCCTCGTAGCTCGAGATGAGGGATCCTTTCCCTGCTTCGTCGGGAAAGAGTTCCCGGCGTTCCCGTCGCATCTCAAGAGGAGGCCCTCTCAACAGGAACGGCGAGAGGAACTCCAGGGTCGTGCCACCATTCCAAGAGTCCCCCAGATGTCTCAGTCCATTCCAGAGGAACCTCTTTTCCCTTCACCGGCTCGTCTTTCACGCCGAGGATCGACTCACACCAAGGTGGCACGTGGCACAGCCCTGTGGGAAAGCCTCGTGGGAAAGCCTCGAGGGACAGCCTCGAGGGAAAGCCACAGATCCCTTGATCCACGTGACAGGAAGCGTGACACTACTGCTGCAGCTCGGGAGGAAAGCGCACGTGCATGCCCCCACTCGAGACGAGGCCTGACTCCCCTGGGGAGACTCAGAAGCACCCCAAGAACCATGGCAACACTGGAGAGGAATCCTCAGGTTCCGGCCCCGACTCCACACAAGGACTGAGGCCCCGGCATGGACGGGAGAGGAATCCCGAGAGGTCCCCTAGCAACTCGCATGGGGACTGGCCTTTCCTGAGGCCACCAGAGCGGGTCCCTGAGGTCCCCGTCGTAACTCGAGAAGACCTGCCGCAACTGGAGAAAATCCAGGAGGTTCTCCCCTCCAGGCGAGATGAGGCCCATTTCCGCTGAGGCGTCTCGAGGCTGATCACACCTCACCTCTGGAACTTCGAAAGGGTCCTTCACACCCTTGGTGCGAATCAAGAAGTTCCCCGACATACCCGTCTCCACTCGAGAGGAATCACGAGGGTCCCGCCCACATCCAGAGGAGCCCCGTTTCCGCCTCGTAGCTCGAGATGAGGGATCCTTTCCCTGCTTCGTCAGGAAAGAGTTCCCGGCGTTCCCGTCGCATCTCAAGAGGAGGCCCTCTCTACAGGAACGGCGAGAGGAACTCCAGGGTCGTGCCACCATTCCAAGAGTCCCCCAGATGTCTCAGTCCATTCCAGAGGAACCTCTTTTCCCTTCACCGGCTCGTCTTTCACGCCGAGGATCGACTCACACCAAGGTGGCACGTGGCACAGCCCTGTGGGAAAGCCTCGTGGGAAAGCCTCGAGGGACAGCCTCGAGGGAAAGCCACAGATCCCTTGATCCACGTGACAGGAAGCGTGACACTACTGCTGCAGCTCGGGAGGAAAGCGCACGTGCATGCCCCCACTCGAGACGAGGCCTGACTCCCCTGGGGAGACTCAGAAGCACCCCAAGATCCATGGCAACACTGGAGAGGAATCCTCAGGTTCCGGCCCCGACTCCACACAAGGACTGAGGCCCCGGCATGGACGGGAGAGGAATCCCGAGAGGTCCCCTAGCAACTCGCATGGGGACTGGCCTTTCCTGAGGCCACCAGAGCGGGTCCCTGAGGTCTCCATTGTAACTCGAGAAGACCTGCCGCAACTGGAGAAAATCCAGGAGGTTCTCCCCTCCAGGCGAGATGAGGCCCATTTCCGCTGAGGCGTCTCGAGGCTGATCACACCTCACCTCTGGAACTTCGAAAGGCTCCTTCACACCCTTGGTGCAAATCAAGAAGTTCCCCGACATAGCCGTCTCCACTCGAGAGGAATCACGAGGGTCCCGCCCACATCCAGAGGATCCCCGTTTCCGCCTCGTAGCTCGAGATGAGGGATCCTTTCCCTGCTTCGTCGGGAAAGAGTTCCCGGCGTTCCCGTCGCATCTCAAGTGGAGGCCCTCTCAACAGGAACGGCAAGAGGAACTCCAGGGTCGTGCCACCATTCCAAGAGTCCCCCAGATGTCTCAGTCCATTCGAGAGGAACCTCTTTTCCCTTCACCGGCTCGTCTTTCACGCCGAGGATCGACTCACACCAAGGTGGCACGTGGCACAGCCCTGTGGGAAAGCCTCGTGGGAAAGCCTCGAGGGACAGCCTCGAGGGAAAGCCACAGATCCCTTGATCCACGTGACAGGAAGCGTGACACTACTGCTGCAGCTCCGGAGGAAAGCGCACGTGCATGCCCCCACTCGAGACGAGGCCTGACTCCCCTAGGGAGACTCAGAAGCACCCCAAGATCCATGGCAACACTGGAGAGGAATCCTCAGGTTCCGGCCCCGACTCCACACAAGGACTGAGGCCCCGGCATGGACGGGAGAGGAATCCCGAGAGGTCCCCTAGCAACTCGCATGGGGACTGGCCTTTCCTGAGGCCACCAGAGCGGGTCCCTGAGGTCCCCGTCGTAACTCGAGAAGACCTGCCGCAACTCGAGAAAATCCAGGTGGTTCTCCCCTCCAGGCGAGATGAGGCCCATTTCCGCTGAGGCATCTCGAGGCTGATCACA
Organism: Budorcas taxicolor; assembly: GCF_023091745.1. Taxonomy (NCBI): domain Eukaryota; kingdom Metazoa; phylum Chordata; class Mammalia; order Artiodactyla; family Bovidae; genus Budorcas; species Budorcas taxicolor. The sequence continues at coordinate 88,082 of NW_026291920.1, read as the reverse complement.
CCTCACCTCTGGAACTTCGAAAGGGTCCTTCACACCCTTGGTGCAAATCAAGAAGTTCCCCGACATACCCGTCTCCACTCGAGAGGAATCACGAGGGTCCCGCCCACATCCAGAGGAGCCCCGTTTCCGCCTCGTAGCTCAAGATGAGGGATCCTTTCCCTGCTTCGTCGGGAAAGAGTTCCCGGCGTTCCCGTCGCATCTCAAGAGGAGGCCCTCTCTACAGGAACGGCGAGAGGAACTCCAGGGTCGTGCCACCATTCCAAGAGTCCCCCAGATGTCTCAGTCCATTCCAGAGGAACCTCTTTTCCCTTCACCGGCTCGTCTTTCACGCCGAGGATCGACTCACACCAAGGTGGCACGTGGCACAGCCCTGTGGGAAAGCCTCGTGGGAAAGCCTCGAGGGACAGCCTCGAGGGAAAGCCACAGATCCCTTGATCCACGTGACAGGAAGCGTGACACTACTGCTGCAGCTCGGGAGGAAAGCGCACGTGCATGCCCCCACTCGAGACGAGGCCTGACTCCCCTGGGGAGACTCAGAAGCACCCCAAGATCCATGGCAACACTGGAGAGGAATCCTCAGGTTCCGGCCCCGACTCCACACAAGGACTGAGGCCCCGGCATGGACGGGAGAGGAATCCCGAGAGGTCCCCTAGCAACTCGCATGGGGACTGGCCTTTCCTGAGGCCACCAGAGCGGGTCCCTGAGATCCCCACTGTAACTCGAGAAGACCTGCCGCAACTGGAGAAAATCCAGGAGGTTCTCCCCTCCAGGCGAGATGAGGCCCATTTCCGCTGAGGCGTCTCGAGGCTGATCACACCTCACCTCTGGAACTTCGAAAGGGTCCTTCACACCCTTGGTGCAAATCAAGAAGTTCCCCGACATACCCGTCTCCACTCGAGAGGAATCACGAGGGTCCCGCCCACATCCAGAGGAGCCCCGTTTCCGCCTCGTGGCTCGAGATGAGGGATCCTTTCCCTGCTTCGTCGGGAAAGAGTTCCCGGCGTTCCCGTCGCATCTCAAGAGTAGGCCCTCTCTACAGGAACGGCGAGAGGAACTCCAGGGTCGTGCCACCATTCCAAGAGTCCCCCAGATGTCTCAGTCCATTCCAGAGGAACCTCTTTTCCCTTCACCGGCTCGTCTTTCACGCCGAGGATCGACTCACACCAAGGTGGCACGTGGCACAGCCCTGTGGGAAAGCCTCGTGGGAAAGCCTCGAGGGACAGCCTCGAGGGAAAGCCACAGATCCCTTGATCCACGTGACAGGAAGCGTGACACTACTGCTGCAGCTCGGGAGGAAAGCGCACGTGCATGCCCCCACTCGAGACGAGGCCTGACTCCCCTGGGGAGACTCAGAAGCACCCCAAGATCCATGGCAACACTGGAGAGGAATCCTCAGGTTCCGGCCCCGACTCCACACAAGGACTGAGGCCCCGGCATGGACGGGAGAGGAATCCCGAGAGGTCCCCTAGCAATTCGCATGGGGACTGGCCTTTCCTGAGGCCACCAGAGCGGGTCCCTGAGGTCCCCGTCGTAACTCGAGAAGACCTGCCGCAACTCGAGAAAATCCAGGAGGTTCTCCCCTCCAGGCGAGATGAGGCCCATTTCAGATGAGGCGTCTCGAGGCTGATCACACCTCACCTCTGGAACTTCGAAAGGGTCCTTCACACCCTTGGTGCAAATCAAGAAGTTCCCCGACCTACCCGTCTCCACTCGAGAGGAATCACGAGGGTCCCGCCCACATCCAGAGGAGCCCCGTTTCCGCCTCGTAGCTCGAGATGAGGGATCCTTTCCCTGCTTCGTCGGGAAAGAGTTCCCGGCGTTCCCGTCGCATCTCAAGAGGAGGCCCTCTCAACAGGAACGGCGAGAGGAACTCCAGGGTCGTGCCACCATTCCAAGAGTCCCCCAGATGTCTCAGTCCATTCCAGAGGAACCTCTTTTCCCGTCACCGGCTCGTCTTTCACGCCGAGGATCGACTCACACCAAGGTGGCACGTGGCACAGCCCTGTGGGAAAGCCTCGTGGGAAAGCCTCGAGGGACAGCCTCGAGGGAAAGCCACAGATCCCTTGATCCACGTGACAGGAAGCGTGACACTACTGCTGCAGCTCGGGAGGAAAGCGCACGTGCATGCCCCCACTCGAGACGAGGCCTGACTCCCCTGGGGAGACTCAGAAGCACCCCAAGATCCATGGCAACACTGGAGAGGAATCCTCAGGTTCCGGCCCCGACTCCACACAAGGACTGAGGCCCCGGCATGGACGGGAGAGGAATCCCGAGAGGTCCCCTAGCAACTCGCATGGGGACTGGCCTTTCCTGAGGCCACCAGAGCGGCTCCCTGAGGTCCCCGTCGTAACTCGAGAAGACCTGCCGCAACTCGAGACAATCCAGGAGGTTCTCCCCTCCAGGCGAGATGAGGCCCATTTCCGATGAGGCGTCTCGAGGCTGATCACACCTCACCTCTGGAACTTCGAAAGGGTCCTTCACACCCTTGGTGCAAATCAAGAAGTTCCCCGACCTACCCGTATCCACTCGAGAGGAATCACGAGGGTCCCGCCCACATCCAGAGGAGCCCCGTTTCCGCCTCGTAGCTCGAGATGAGGGATCCTTTCCCTGCTTCGTCGGGAAAGAGTTCCCGGCGTTCTCGTCGCATCTCAATAGGAGGCCCTCTCAACAGGAAGGGCGAGAGGAACTCCAGGGTCGTGCCACCATTCCAAGATTCCCCCAGATGTCTCAGTCCATTCCAGAGGAACCTCTTTTCCCTTCACCGGCTCGTCTTTCACGCCGAGGATCGACTCACACCAAGGTGGCACGTGGCACAGCCCTGTGGGAAAGCCTCGTGGTAAAGCCTCGAGGGACAGCCTCGAGGGAAAGCCACAGATCCCTTGATCCACGTGACAGGAAGCGTGACACTACTGCTGCAGCTCGGGAGGAAAGCGCACGTGCATGCCCCCACTCGAGACGAGGCCTGACTCCCCTGGGGAGACTCAGAAGCACCCCAAGAACCATGGCAACACTGGAGAGGAATCCTCAGGTTCCGGCCCCGACTCCACACAAGGACTGAGGCCCCGGCATGGACGGGAGAGGAATCCCGAGAGGTCCCCTAGCAACTCGCATGGTGACTGGCCTTTCCTGAGGCCACCAGAGCGGGTCCCTGAGGTCCCCGTCGTAACTCGAGAAGACCTGCCGCAACTGGAGAAAATCCAGGAGGTTCTCCCCTCCAGGCGAGATGAGGCCCATTTCCGCTGAGGCGTCTCGAGGCTGATCACACCTCACCTCTGGAACTTCGACAGGGTCCTTCACACCCTTGGTGCGAATCAAGAAGTTCCCCGACATACCCGTCTCCACTCGAGAGGAATCACGAGGGTCCCGCCCACATCCAGAGGAGCCCCGTTTCCGCCTCGTAGCTCGAAATGAGGGATCCTTTCCCTGCTTCGTCGGGAAAGAGTTCCCGGCGTTCCCGTCGCATCTCAAGAGGAGGCCCTCTCAACAGGACCGGCGAGAGGAACTCCAGGGTCGTGCCACCATTCCAAGAGTCCCCCAGATGTCTCAGTCCATTCCAGAGGAACCTCTTTTCCCTTCACCGGCTCGTCTTTCACGCCGAGGATCGACTCACACCAAGGTGGCACGTGGCACAGCCCTGTGGGAAAGCCTCGTGGGAAAGCCTCGAGGGACAGCCTCGAGGGAAAGCCACAGATCCCTTGATCCACGTGACAGGAAGCGTGACACTACAGCTGCAGCTCGGGAGGAAAGCGCACGTGCATGCCCCCACTCGAGACGAGGCCTGACTCCCCTGGGGAGACTCAGAAGCACCCCAAGAACCATGGCAACACTGGAGAGGAATCCTCAGGTTCCGGCCCCGACTCCACACAAGGACTGAGGCCCCGGCATGGACGGGAGAGGAATCCCGAGAGGTCCCCTAGCAACTCGCATGGGGACTGGCCTTTCCTGAGGCCACCAGAGCGGGTCCCTGAGGTCCCCGTCGTAACTCGAGAAGACCTGCCGCAACTGGAGAAAATCCAGGAGGTTCTCCCCTCCAGGCGAGATGAGGCCCATTTCCGCTGAGGCGTCTCGAGGCTGATCACACCTCACCTCTGGAACTTCGAAAGGGTCCTTCACACCCTTGGTGCGAATCAAGAAGTTCCCCGACATACCCGTCTCCACTCGAGAGGAATCACGAGGGTCCCGCCCACATCCAGAGGAGCCCCGTTTCCGCCTCGTAGCTCGAGATGAGGGATCCTTTCCCTGCTTCGTCGGGAAAGAGTTCCCGGCGTTCCCGTCGCATCTCAAGAGGAGGCCCTCTCAACAGGACCGGCGAGAGGAACTCCAGGGTCGTGCCACCATTCCAAGAGTGCCCCAGATGTCTCAGTCCATTCCAGAGGAACCTCTTTTCCCTTCACCGGCTCGTCTTTCACGCCGAGGATCGACTCACACCAAGGTGGCACGTGGCACAGCCCTGTGGGAAAGCCTCGTGGGAAAGCCTCGAGGGACAGCCTCGAGGGAAAGCCACAGATCCCTTGATCCACGTGACAGGAAGCGTGACACTACTGCTGCAGCTCGGGAGGAAAGCGCACGTGCATGCCCCCACTCGAGACGAGGCCTGACTCCCCTGGGGAGACTCAGAAGCACCCCAAGAACCATGGCAACACTGGAGAGGAATCCTCAGGTTCCGGCCCCGACTCCACACAAGGACTGAGGCCCCGGCATGGACGGGAGAGGAATCCCGAGAGGTCCCCTAGCAACTCGCATGGGGACTGGCCTTTCCTGAGGCCACCAGAGCGGCTCCCTGAGGTCCCCGTCGTAACTCGAGAAGACCTGCCGCAACTCGAGACAATCCAGGAGGTTCTCCCCTCCAGGCGAGATGAGGCCCATTTCCGCTGAGGCGTCTCGAGGCTGATCACACCTCACCTCTGGAACTTCGAAAGGGTCCTTCACACCCTTGGTGCAAATCAAGAAGTTCCCCGACCTAGCCGTCTCCACTCGAGAGGAATCACGAGGGTCCCGCCCACATCCAGAGGAGCCCCGTTTCCGCCTCGTAGCTCGAGATGAGGGATCCTTTCCCTGCTTCGTCGGGAAAGAGTTCCCGGCGTTCCCGTCGCATCTCAAGAGGAGGCCCTCTCAACAGGAACGGAGAGAGGAACTCCAGGGTCGTGCCACCATTCCAAGAGTCCCCCAGATGTCTCAGTCCATTCCAGAGGAACCTCATTTCCCTTCACCGGCTCGTCTTTCACGCCGAGGATCGACTCACACCAAGGTGGCACGTGGCACAGCCCTGTGGGAAAGCCTCGTGGGAAAGCCTCGAGGGACAGCCTCGAGGGAAAGCCACAGATCCCTTGATCCACGTGACAGGAAGCGTGACACTACTGCTGCAGCTCCGGAGGAAAGCGCACGTGCATGCCCCCACTCGAGACGAGGCCTGACTCCCCTGGGGAGACTCAGAAGCACCCCAAGATCCATGGCAACACTGGAGAGGAATCCTCAGGTTCCGGCCCCGACTCCACACAAGGACTGAGGCCCCGGCATGGACGGGAGAGGAATCCCGAGAGGTCCCCTAGCAACTCGCATGGGGACTGGCCTTTCCTGAGGCCACCAGAGCGGGTCCCTGTGGTCCCCGTCGTAACTCGAGAAGACCTGCCGCAACTCGAGAAAATCCAGGAGCTTCTCCCCTCCAGGCGAGATGAGGCCCATTTCCGCTGAGGCGTCTCGAGGCTGATCACACCTCACCTCTGGAACTTCGAAAGGGTACTTCACACCCTTGGTGCAAAACAAGAAGTTCCCCGACCTAGCCGTCTCCACTCGAGAGGAATCACGAGGGTCCCGCCCACATCCAGAGGAGCCCCGTTTCCGCCTCGTAGCTCGAGATGAGGGATCCTTTCCCTGCTTCGTCGGGAAAGAGTTCCCGGCCTTCCCGTCGCATCTCAAGAGGAGGCCCTCTCAACAGGAACGGCGAGAGGAACTCCAGGGTCGTGCCACCATTCCAAGAGTCCCCCAGATGTCTCAGTCCATTCGAGAGGAACCTCTTTTCCCTTCACCGGCTCGTCTTTCACGCCGAGGATCGACTCACACCAAGGTGGCACGTGGCACAGCCCTGTGGGAAAGCCTCGTGGGAAAGCCTCGAGGGACAGCCTCGAGGGAAAGCCACAGATCCCTTGATCCACGTGACAGGAAGCGTGACACTACTGCTGCAGCTCGGGAGGAAAGCGCACGTGCATGCCCCCACTCGAGACGAGGCCTGACTCCCCTGGGGAGACTCAGAAGCACCCCAAGATCCATGGCAACACTGGAGAGGAATCCTCAGGTTCCGGCCCCGACTCCACACAAGGACTGAGGCCCCGGCATGGACGGGAGAGGAATCCCGAGAGGTCCCCTAGCAACTCGCATGGGGACTGGCCTTTCCTGAGGCCACCAGAGCGGGTCCCTGAGGTCCCCGTCATAACGCGAGAAGACCTGCCGCAACTCGAGAAAATCCAGGAGGTTCTCCCCTCCAGGCGAGATGAAGCCCATTTCCGCTGAGGCGTCTCGAGGCTGATCACACCTCACCTCTGGAACTTCGAAAGGCTCCTTCACACCCTTGGTGCAAATCAAGAAGTTCCCCGACATAGCCGTCTCCACTCGAGAGGAATCACGAGGGTCCCGCCCACATCCAGAGGATCCCCGTTTCCGCCTCGTAGCTCGAGATGAGGGATCCTTTCCCTGCTTCGTCGGGAAAGAGTTCCCGGCGTTCCCGTCGCATCTCAAGAGGAGGCCCTCTCAACAGGAACGGCGAGAGGAACTCCAGGGTCGTTCCACCATTCCAAGAGTCCCCCAGATGTCTCAGTCCATTCCAGAGGAACCTCTTTTCCCTTCACCGGCTCGTCTTTCACGCCGAGGATCGACTCACACAAAGGTGGCACGTGGCACAGCCCTGTGGGAAAGCCTCGTGGGAAAGCCTCGAGGGACAGCCTCGAGGGAAAGCCACAGATCCCTTGATCCACGTGACAGGAAGCGTGACACTACTGCTGCAGCTCCGGAGGAAAGCGCACGTGCATGCCCCCACTCGAGACGAGGCCTGACTCCCCTGGGGAGACTCAGAAGCACCCCAAGATCCATGGCAACACTGGAGAGGAATCCTCAGGTTCCGGCCCCGACTCCACACAAGGACTGAGGCCCCGGCATGGACGGGAGAGGAATCCCGAGAGGTCCCCTAGCAACTCGCATGGGGACTGGCCTTTCCTGAGGCCACCAGAGCGGCTCCCTGAGGTCCCCGTCGTAACTCGAGAAGACCTGCCGCAACTCGAGAAAATCCAGGAGGTTCTCCCCTCCAGGCGAGATGAGGCCCATTTCCGCTGAGGCGTCTCGAGGCTGATCACACCTCACCTCTGGAACTTCGAAAGGGTCCTTCACACCCTTGGTGCAAATCAAGAAGTTCCCCGACATACCCGTCTCCACTCGAGAGGAATCACGAGGGTCCCGCCCACATCCAGAGGAGCCCCGTTTCCACCTCGTAGCTCGAGATGAGGGATCCTTTCCCTGCTTCGTCGGGAAAGAGTTCCCGGCGTTCCCGTCGCATCTCAAGAGGAGGCCCTCTCAACAGGAACGGCGAGAGGAACTCCAGGGTCGTGCCACCATTCCAAGAGTCCCCCAGATGTCTCAGTCCATTCCAGAGGAACCTCTTTTCCCTTCACCGGCTCGTCTTTCACGCCGAGGATCGACTCACACCAAGGTGGCACGTGGCACAGCCCTGTGGGAAAGCCTCGTGGAAAAGCCTCGAGGGACAGCCTCGAGGGAAAGCCACAGATCCCTTGATCCACGTGACAGGAAGCGTGACACTACTGCTGCAGCTCGGGAGGAAAGCGCACGTGCATGCGCCCACTCGAGACGAGGCCTGACTCCCCTGGGGAGACTCAGAAGCACCCCAAGATCCATGGCAACACTGGAGAGGAATCCTCAGGTTCCGGTTCCGACTCCACACAAGGACTGAGGCCCCGGCATGGACGGGAGAGGAATCCCGAGAGGTCCCCTAGCAACTCGCATGGGGACTGGCCTTTCCTGAGGCCACCTGAGCGGGTGCCTGGAGTTCCTCTCGCCTTTCCAATTGAGAGCGCCTCCTCTTGAGAGGCGACGGGATCGCCGGGAATTCTTTCCCGACGAAGCAGGAAAAGGAACCCTCATCTCGAGCTACGAGGCGGAAATAGGGCTCTTCTGGATGTGGGCGGGACCCTCGTGGTTCCTTTCGAGTGGAGACGAGTATGTCGGTGAACTTCTTGACTTACAGGAAGGCTGTGAAGGACCCATTCGAAGTTCCAGAGGATAATTTTGATTAGTCTTGATATGCCTGCTCAAAACGGGCCTCCTCTCGCCTGTAGGTGAGAACTTCCTGGATTTTCTCCAGTTTGGGCAGGTGTTCTAGAATTACGACGGGGACCACAGTGACCCACTTTTGTGGACTCAGAAAAGGCCAATACCCTGCGACTTGCCAGGGGGCCTCTCGGGATTCCTCTCCCTTCGATGCTGGGGCCTAAGACCTTGTGTGAAGTCGGGGCCGGAACCTGAGGATTCCTCTTCAGTGTTGACATGGATCTTGGAATAATTCTGAGTCTCCCCAGGGGAGTCAGGCCTCGTCTTGAGTGCGGGCATACACGTGAGCTTTCCTCCCGAGCTGCAGCAATAGTGTCACGCATCCTGTCACGACGATCAAGGAATCTGCGGCTCTCCCTCGAGGCTTTCCCTCGAAGCTTTCCCACGAGGCTTTCCCACAGGGTTGTGCCACGTGCCACCTTGGTGTGAGTCGATCCTGGGCGTGAAAGACGAGACGGTGAAGGGAACAGAGGTTCCTCTGGAATGGACTGAGACATCTGGGGCACTCTTGGAATGGTGGCACGACCCTGGATTTCCTCTCGCCGTTCCTGTTGAGAGGGCCTCCTCTTGAGATGCGACGGGAACGCCGGGAATTCTTTCCGACGAGGCAGGGAAAGGATCCCTCATCTCGAGCTACGAGCAGAAACCGGGCTCCTCTGGATATGGGCGGGACCCTCGTGATTCCTCTCGAGTGGAGACGGGTATGTCGGGGAACTTCTTGATTTGCACCAAGGGTGTGAAGGACCCTTTTGAAATTGCAGGGGTGAGGTGTGATCAGCCTCGAGACGCCTCAGCGGAAATGGGCCTCATCTCGCCTGGAGGGGAGAACCTCCTGGATTATCTCGAGTTGCGGCAGGTCTTCACGAGTTACGATGGGGACCTCAGGGACCCGCTCTGCTGGCCTCAGGAAAGGCCAGTCCCCATGCGAATTTCTAGGGGCCATTTCGGGATTTATCTCACGTCCATGTCGGGGCCTAAGACCTTGTGTGGAGTCGGGGCCGGAACCTGAGGATTCCTCTCCAGTGTTCCCATGGATCTTGGGGTGCTTCTGAGTCTCCCCAGGGGAGTCAGGCCTCGTTTCGAGTGGGGACATGCATGTGCGCTTTCCTCCCAAGCTGCAGCAGTAGTGTCACGCTTCCTGTCACGTGGATCAAGGGATCTGTGGCTTTCCCTCGAGGTTTGCCCTCGAGGATTTCCCAGAGGGCTGTGCCTCGTGCCACCTTGGTGTGAGTCGATCCTCGGCGTGAAAGACGAGACGGTGAAGGGAAAAGAGGTTCCTCTGGAATGGACTGAGATATCTGGTGCAATCTTGGAACTGTGGCACGACCCTGGAGTTCCTCTCGCCGTTCCTGTTGAGAGGGCCTCCTCTTGAGATGTGACGGGAACGCCGGGAACTCTTTCCCGACGAAGCAGGGAAAGGATCCCTCATCTCGAGCTACGAGGCGGAAACGGGGCTCCTCTGGATGTGGGCGGGGCCCTCGTGTTTCCTCTCGAGTGGAGACGGGTATGTCGGGGAACTTCTTGATTTGCACCAAGGGTGTGAAGGACCCTTTCGAAGTTCCAGAGTTGAGGTCTGATCAGCCTCGAGGCGCATCATTGGAAATGGGCCTCATCTCGCCTGGAGGGGAGAACCTCCTGGATTTTCTCGAGTTGCGGTAGGTATTCTCGAGTTACGACGGGGACCTCAGGGACCCGCTCTGGTGGTCTCAGGAATGGCCAGTCCCCATGCGAGTTGCTAGAGACCCTCTCGGGATTCCTCTTCCGTCGATGCCGGTGCCTAAGACCTTGTGTGGAGTCGGGTCCGAAACCTGAGTATTCCTCTCCAAGGTTGCCATGGATCTTGGGGTGCTTCTCAGTCTCCCCAGGGGAGTCAGGCCTCGTCTCAAGTGGGTGCATGCGCGTGCGCTTTCCTCCCGAGCTGCAGCAGTAGTGTCACGCTTCCTGTCACGTGCATCAAGGGATCTGTGGCTTTCGCTCGAGGCTTTCCCACGAGGCTTTCCCACAGGGCCGTGCCACGTGCCACCTTGGTGTGAGTCGATCCTCGGCGTGAAAGACGAGCCGGTGAAGGGAAAAGAGGTTCCTCTGGAATGGACTGAGACATCTGGGGGACTCTTGGAATGGTGACACGACCCTGGAGTTCGTCTCGCCGTTCCTGTTGAGAGGTCCTCCTCTTGTGATGCGACGGGAACGCCGGGAACTCTTTCCCGACGAAGCAGGGAAAGGATCCCTCATCTCGAGCTACGAGGCGGAAACGGGGCTCCTCTGGATGTGGGCGGGACTTTCGTGTTTCCTTTCGAGTGGTGACGGGTATGTCGGGGAACTTCTTGATTTGCACCAAGGGTGTGAAGGACCCTTTCGAAGTTCCAGAGGTGAGGTGTGATCAGCCTCGAGACGCCTCAGCGGAAATGGGCCTCATCTCGCCTGGAGGGGAGAACCTCCTGGATTTTCTCGAGTTGCCGCAGGTCTTCTTGAGTTACGACGGGGACATCAGGGACCCGCTCTGGTGGCCTCAGGAAAGGCCAGTCCCCATGCGAGTTGCTAGGGGGCATCTCGGGATTCCTCTCCTGTCCATGCCGGGGCCTCAGTCCTTGTGTGGAGTCGGGGCCAGAACCTGAGGATTCCTCTCCAGGGTTGCCATGATTCTTGGGGTGCTTCTGAGTCTCCAAAGGGGAATCAGGCCTCGTCTCGAGTGGGGGCATGCACATGCGCTTACCTCCCGAGCTGCAGCAGTAGTGTCACGCTTCCTGTCACGTGGATCAAGGGATCTGTGGCTTTCCATCGAGACAGTCCCTCGAGGCTTTCCCACGAGGCTTTCCGATAGGGCTGTGCCACGTGCCACCTTGGTGTGAGTCGATCCTCGGCGTTAAAGACGAGCCGGTGAAGGGAAAAGAGGTTCCTCTGGAATGGACTGAGACATCTGGGGGACTCTTGGAATGGTGGCACGACCCTGGAGTTCCTCTCGCCGTTCCTCTTGAGAGGGCCTCCTCTTGAGATGCGACGGGAAGGCCGGGAACTCTTTCCCGACGAAGCAGGGAAAGGATCCCTCATCTCGAGCTACTAGGCGGAATCGGGGCTCATCTGGATGTAGGCGACACCCTCGTGTTTCATCTCGAGTGGAGACGGGTATGTCCGGGAACTTCTTGATTTGCACCAAGGGTGTGAAGGATCCTTTCGAAGTTCCAGAGGTGAGGTGTGATCAGCCTCCAGACGCCTCAGTGGAAATGGGCCTCATCTCGCCTGGAGGGGAGAACCTCCTGGATTTTCTCGAGTTGCGGCAGGTCTTCTCGAGTTACGACGGGGACCTCAGGGACCCGCTCTGGTGGCCTCAGGAAAGGCCATTCCCCATGCGAGGTGCTAGGGGCCATCTCGGGATTCCTACCCGTCGATGCCGGGGCCTAAGACCTTGTGTGGAGTCTTGGCCGGAACCTGAGTATTCCTCTCCAGTGTTGCCATGGATCTTGGGGGTGCTTCTGAGTCTCCCCAGAGGAGTCAGGCCTCGTCTCGAGTGGGGGCATGCACGTGCGCTTTCCTCCCGAGCTGCAGCAGTAGTGTCACGCTTCCTGTCACGTGCATCAAGGGATCTGTGGCTTTCGCTCGAGGCTTTCCCTTGAGGCTTTCCAACAGAGCCGTGCCAAGTGCCACCTTGGTGTGAGTCGATCCTCGGCGTGAAAGACGAGCCGGTGAAGGGAAAAGAGTTTCCTCTGGAATGGACTGAGACATCTGGGGGACTCTAGGAATGGTGGCACGACCCTGGAGTTCCTCTCGCCGTTCCTGTTGAGAGGGCCTCCTCTTGAGATGCGACGGGAACGCCGGGACCTCTTTCCCGACGAAGCAGGGAAAGGATCCCTCATCTCGAGTTCCGAGGCGGAAACAGGGCTCTTCTGGATGTGGGCGGGACCCTCGTGTTTCCTCTCGAGTGGAGACGGGGATATCGGGGAACTTCTTGGTTTCCACCAAGGGTGTGAAGGACCCTATCGAAGTTCCAGATGTCTGGTGTGATCACCCTCGTGACGCCTCAGCGGAAATGGGCCTCATCTCACCTGGAGGGGAGAACCTCCTGGATTTTCCCGAGTTGCGGCACGTCTTCTCGAGTTACGACCGGGATCTCAGGGACCCGCTCTGGTGGCCTCAGGAAAGTCCAGTCCCCATGCGAGTTGCTAGGGGCCATCTCTGGATTCCTCTCCCGTCCATGCCGGGGCCTAAGAGCTTGTGTGGAGTCGGGGCCGGAACCTGAGGATTCCTCTCCAGGGTTGCCATGGATCTTGGGGTGCTTCTGAGATTCCCCAGGGGAGTCAGGCCTCGTCTCGAGTGGGGGCATGCACGTGCACTTCCCTCCCGAGCTGCAGCAGTAGTGTCACGCTTCCTGTCACGTGGATCAAGGGATCTGTGGCTTTCGCTCGAGGCTTTCCCTCAAGGCTTTCCCACGAGGCTTTCCCACAGGGCCGTGCCACGTGCCACCTTGGTGTGAGTCGATCCTCGGTGTGAAAGACGAGCCGGTGAAGGGAAAAGAGGTTCCTCTGGAATGGACTGATACATCTGGGGGACTCTTGGAATGGTGGCACGACCCTGGAGTTCCTCTCGCCGTTCCTGTTGAGAGGGCCTCCTCTTGAGATGCGACGGGAACGCCGGGAACTCTTGCCCGTCGAAGCAGTGAAAGGATCCCTCATCTCGTGTTACAAGGCGGAAACAGGGCTCTTCTGGATGTGAGCGGGACCCTCGTGTTTCCTCTCGAGTGGAGACGGGGATGTCGGGGAACTTCTTGGTTTCCACCAAGGGTGTGAAGGACCCTATCGAAGTTCCAGATGTCTGGTGTGATCACCCTCGTGACGCCTCAGCGGAAATGGGCCTCATCTCACCTGGAGGGGAGAACCTCCTGGATTTTCTCGAGTTGCGGCAGGTCTTCTCGTGTTACGACCGGGATCTCAGGGACCCGCTCTGGTGGCCTCAGGAAAGGCCAGTCCCCATGCGAGTTGCTAGGGGCCATCTCGGGATTCCTCTCCCATCCATGCCGGGGCCTAAGACCTTGTGTGGAGTCGGGGCCGGAACCTGAGGATTCCTCTCCAGTGTTGCCATGGATCTTGGGGTGCTTCTGAGTCTCCCCAGGGGAGTCAGGCCTCGTCTCGAGTGGGGGCATGCACGTGCGCTTTCCTCCCGAGCTGCAGCAGTAGTGTCACGCTCCCTGTCACGTGGATCAAGGGATCTGTGGCTTTCCCTCGAGGCTGAGGCTGTCCCTCGAGTCTTTCCCAAGAGGCTTTCTCACAGGGCCGTGCCAAGTGTCACCTTGGTGTGAGTCGATCCTCGGCGTTAAAGACGAGCCGGTGAAGGGAAAAGAGGTTCCTCTGGAATGGCCTGAGACATCTGGGGGACTCTTGGAATGGTGGCACGACCCTGGAGTTCCTCTCGCCGTTCCTCTTGAGAGGGCCTCCTCTTGAGATGCGACGGGAACGCCGGGAACTCTTTCCCGACGAAGCAGGGAAAGGATCCCTCATCTCGAGCTACTAGGCGGAATCGGGGCTCATCTGGATGTAGTCGGCAACCTCGTGTTTCATCTCGAGTGGAGACGGGTATGTCCGGGAACTTCTTGATTTGCACCAAGGGTGTGAAGGATCCTTTCGAAGTTCCAGAGGTGAGGTGTGATCAGGCTCCAGACGCCTCAGTGGAAATGGGCCTCATCTCGCCTGGAGGGGAGAACCTCCTGGATTTTCTCGAGTTGCGGCAGGTCTTCTCGAGTTACGACGGGGACCTCAGGGACCCGCTCTGGCGGCCTCAGGGAAGGCCATTCCCCATGCGAGGTGCTAGGGGCCATCTCGGGATTCCTACCCGTCGATGCCGGGGCCTAAGACCTTGTGTGGAGTCTTGGCCGGAACCTGAGTATTCCTCTCCAGTGTTGCCATGGATCTTGGGGGTGCTTCTGAGTCTCCCCAGAGGAGTCAGGCCTCGTCTCGAGTGGGGGCATGCACGTGCGCTTTCCTCCCGAGCTGCAGCAGTAGTGTCACGCTTCCTGTCACGTGCATCAAGGGATCTGTGGCTTTCGCTCGAGGCTTTCCCTTGAGGCTTTCCAACAGAGCCGTGCCAAGTGCCACCTTGGTGTGAGTCGATCCTCGGCGTGAAAGACGAGCCGGTGAAGGGAAAAGAGGTTCCTCTGGAATGGACTGAGACATCTGGGGGACTCTAGGAATGGTGGCACGACCCTGGAGTTCCTCTCGCCGTTCCTGTTGAGAGGGCCTCCTATTGAGATGCGACGGGAACGCCGGGACCTCTTTCCCGACGAAGCAGGGAAAGGATCCCTCATCTCGAGTTCCGAGGCGGAAACGGGGCTCTTCTGGATGTGGGCGGGACCCTCGTGTTTCCTCTCGAGTGGAGACGGGGTTGTCGGGGAACTTCTTGGTTTCCACCAAGGGTGTGAAGGACCCTATCGAAGTTCCAGATGTCTGGTGTGATCACACTCGTGACGCCTCAGCGGAAATGCGCCTCATCTCACCTGGAGGGGAGAACCTCCTGGATTTTCCCGAGTTGCGGCAGGTCTTCTCGAGTTACGACCGGGATCTCAGGGACCCGCTCTGGTGGCCTCAGGAAAGGCCAGTCCCCATGCGAGTTGCTAGGGGCCATCTCGGGATTCCTCTCCCGTCCATGCCGGGGCCTAAGAGCTTGTGTGGAGTCGGGGCCGGAACCTGAGGATTCCTCTCCAGGGTTGCCATGGATCTTGGGGTGCTTCTGAGATTCCCCAGGGGAGTCAGGCCTCGTCTCGAGTGGGGGCATGCACGTGCACTTTCCTCCCGAGCTGCAGCAGTAGTGTCACGCTTCCTGTCACGTGGATCAAGGGATCTGTGGCTTTCCCTCGAGGCTTTCCCTCGAGGCTTTCCCACGAGGCTTTCCCACAGGGCCGTGCCACGTGCCACCTTGGTGTGAGTCGATCCTCGGTGTGAAAGACGAGCCGGTGAAGGGAAAAGAGGTTCCTCTGGAATGGACTGAGACATCTGGGGGACTCTTGGAATGGTGGCACGACCCTGGAGTTCCTCTCGCCGTTCCTGTTGAGAGGGCCTCCTCTTGAGATGCGACGGGAACGCCGGGAACTCTTGCCCGACGAAGCAGTGAAAGGATCCCTCATCTCGAGTTACAAGGCGGAAACAGGGCTCTTCTGGATGTGAGCGGGACCCTCGTGTTTCCTCTCGAGTGGAGACGGGGATGTCGGGGAACTTCTTGGTTTCCACCAAGGGTGTGAAGGACCCTATCGAAGTTCCAGATGTCTGGTGTGATCACCCTCGTGACGCCTCAGCGGAAATGGGCCTCATCTCACCTGGAGGGGAGAACCTCCTGGATTTTCTCGAGTTGCGGCAGGTCTTCTCGTGTTACGACCGGGATCTCAGGGACCCGCTTTGGTGGCCTCAGGAAAGGCCAGTCCCCATGCGAGTTGCTAGGGGCCATCTCGGGATTCCTCTCCCATCCATGCCGGGGCCTAAGACCTTGTGTGGAGTCGGGGCCGGAACCTGAGGATTCCTCTCCAGTGTTGCCATGATTCTTGGGGTGCTTCTGAGTCTCCAAAGGGGAATCAGGCCTCGTCTCGAGTGGGGGCATGCACATGCGCTTACCTCCCGAGCTGCAGCAGTAGTGTCACGCTTCCTGTCACGTGGATCAAGGGATCTGTGGCTTTCCATCGAGACAGTCCCTCGAGGCTTTCCCACGAGGCTTTCCGATAGGGCTGTGCCACGTGCCACCTTGGTGTGAGTCGATCCTCGGCGTTAAAGACGAGCCGGTGAAGGGAAAAGAGGTTCCTCTGGAATGGACTGAGACATCTGGGGGACTCTTGGAATGGTGGCACGACCCTGGAGTTCCTCTCGCCGTTCCTCTTGAGAGGGCCTCCTCTTGAGATGCGACGGGAAGGCCGGGAACTCTTTCCCGAAGAAGCAGGGAAAGGATCCCTCATCTCGAGCTACTAGGCGGAATCGGGGCTCATCTGGATGTAGGCGACACCCTCGTGTTTCATCTCGAGTGGAGACGGGTATGTCCGGGAACTTCTTGATTTGCACCAAGGGTGTGAAGGATCCTTTCGAAGTTCCAGAGGTGAGGTGTGATCAGCCTCCAGACGCCTCAGTGGAAATGGGCCTCATCTCGCCTGGAGGGGAGAACCTCCTGGATTTTCTCGAGTTGCGGCAGGTCTTCTCGAGTTACGACGGGGACCTCAGGGACCCGCTCTGGTGGCCTCAGGAAAGGCCATTCCCCATGCGAGGTGCTAGGGGCCATCTCGGGATTCCTACCCGTCGATGCCGGGGCCTAAGACCTTGTGTGGAGTCTTGGCCGGAACCTGAGTATTCCTCTCCAGTGTTGCCATGGATCTTGGGGGTGCTTCTGAGTCTCCCCAGAGGAGTCAGGCCTCGTCTCGAGTGGGGGCATGCACGTGCGCTTTCCTCCCGAGCTGCAGCAGTAGTGTCACGCTTCCTGTCACGTGCATCAAGGGATCTGTGGCTTTCGCTCGAGGCTTTCCCTTGAGGCTTTCCAACAGAGCCGTGCCAAGTGCCACCTTGGTGTGAGTCGATCCTCGGCGTGAAAGACGAGCCGGTGAAGGGAAAAGAGGTTCCTCTGGAATGGACTGAGACATCTGGGGGACTCTAGGAATGGTGGCACGACCCTGGAGTTCCTCTCGCCGTTCCTGTTGAGAGGGCCTCCTCTTGAGATGCGACGGGAACGCCGGGACCTCTTTCCCGACGAAGCAGGGAAAGGATCCCTCATCTCGAGTTCCGAGGCGGAAACGGGGCTCTTCTGGATGTGGGCGGGACCCTCGTGTTTCCTCTCGAGTGGAGACGGGGATGTCGGGGAACTTCTTGGTTTCCACCAAGGGTGTGAAGGACCCTATCGAAGTTCCAGATGTCTGGTGTGATCACCCTCGTGACGCCTCAGCGGAAATGGGCCTCATCTCACCTGGAGGGGAGAACCTCCTGGATTTTCCCGAGTTGCGGCAGGTCTTCTCGAGTTACGACCGGGATCTCAAGGACCCGCTCTGGTGGCCTCAGGAAAGTCCAGTCCCCATGCGAGTTGCTAGGGGCCATCTCGGGATTCCTCTCCCGTCCATGCCGGGGCCTAAGAGCTTGTGTGGAGTCGGGGCCGGAACCTGAGGATTCCTCTCCAGGGTTGCCATGGATCTTGGGGTGCTTCTGAGATTCCCCAGGGGAGTCAGGCCTCGTCTCGAGTGGGGGCATGCACGTGCACTTCCCTCCCGAGCTGCAGCAGTAGTGTCACGCTTCCTGTCACGTGGATCAAGGGATCTGTGGCTTTCGCTCGAGGCTTTCCCTCAAGGCTTTCCCACGAGGCTTTCCCACAGGGCCGTGCCACGTGCCACCTTGGTGTGAGTCGATCCTCGGTGTGAAAGACGAGCCGGTGAAGGGAAAAGAGGTTCCTCTGGAATGGACTGATACATCTGGGGGACTCTTGGAATGGTGGCACGACCCTGGAGTTCCTCTCGCCGTTCCTGTTGAGAGGGCCTCCTCTTGAGATGCGACGGGAACGCCGGGAACTCTTGCCCGTCGAAGCAGTGAAAGGATCCCTCATCTCGTGTTACAAGGCGGAAACAGGGCTCTTCTGGATGTGAGCGGGACCCTCGTGTTTCCTCTCGAGTGGAGACGGGGATGTCGGGGAACTTCTTGGTTTCCACCAAGGGTGTGAAGGACCCTATCGAAGTTCCAGATGTCTGGTGTGATCACCCTCGTGACGCCTCAGCGGAAATGGGCCTCATCTCACCTGGAGGGGAGAACCTCCTGGATTTTCTCGAGTTGCGGCAGGTCTTCTCGTGTTACGACCGGGATCTCAGGGACCCGCTCTGGTGGCCTCAGGAAAGGCCAGTCCCCATGCGAGTTGCTAGGGGCCATCTCGGGATTCCTCTCCCATCCATGCCGGGGCCTAAGACCTTGTGTGGAGTCGGGGCCGGAACCTGAGGATTCCTCTCCAGTGTTGCCATGGATCTTGGGGTGCTTCTGAGTCTCCCCAGGGGAGTCAGGCCTCGTCTCGAGTGGGGGCATGCACGTGCGCTTTCCTCCCGAGCTGCAGCAGTAGTGTCACGCTCCCTGTCACGTGGATCAAGGGATCTGTGGCTTTCCCTCGAGGCTGAGGCTGTCCCTCGAGTCTTTCCCAAGAGGCTTTCTCACAGGGCCGTGCCAAGTGTCACCTTGGTGTGAGTCGATCCTCGGCGTTAAAGACGAGCCGGTGAAGGGAAAAGAGGTTCCTCTGGAATGGCCTGAGACATCTGGGGGACTCTTGGAATGGTGGCACGACCCTGGAGTTCCTCTCGCCGTTCCTCTTGAGAGGGCCTCCTCTTGAGATGCGACGGGAAGGCCGGGAACTCTTTCCCGACGAAGCAGGGAAAGGATCCCTCATCTCGAGCTACTAGGCGGAATCGGGGCTCATCTGGATGTAGTCGGCAACCTCGTGTTTCATCTCGAGTGGAGACGGGTATGTCCGGGAACTTCTTGATTTGCACCAAGGGTGTGAAGGATCCTTTCGAAGTTCTAGAGGTGAGGTGTGATCAGGCTCCAGACGCCTCAGTGGAAATGGGCCTCATCTCGCCTGGAGGGGAGAACCTCCTGGATTTTCTCGAGTTGCGGCAGGTCTTCTCGAGTTACGACGGGGACCTCAGGGACCCGCTCTGGTGGCCTCAGGGAAGGCCATTCCCCATGCGAGGTGCTAGGGGCCATCTCGGGATTCCTACCCGTCGATGCCGGGGCCTAAGACCTTGTGTGGAGTCTTGGCCGGAACCTGAGTATTCCTCTCCAGTGTTGCCATGGATCTTGGGGGTGCTTCTGAGTCTCCCCAGAGGAGTCAGGCCTCGTCTCGAGTGGGGGCATGCACGTGCGCTTTCCTCCCGAGCTGCAGCAGTAGTGTCACGCTTCCTGTCACGTGCATCAAGGGATCTGTGGCTTTCGCTCGAGGCTTTCCCTTGAGGCTTTCCAACAGAGCCGTGCCAAGTGCCACCTTGGTGTGAGTCGATCCTCGGCGTGAAAGACGAGCCGGTGAAGGGAAAAGAGGTTCCTCTGGAATGGACTGAGACATCTGGGGGACTCTAGGAATGGTGGCACGACCCTGGAGTTCCTCTCGCCGTTCCTGTTGAGAGGGCCTCCTCTTGAGATGCGACGGGAACGCCGGGACCTCTTTCCCGACGAAGCAGGGAAAGGATCCCTCATCTCGAGTTCCGAGGCGGAAACGGGGCTCTTCTGGATGTGGGCGGGACCCTCGTGTTTCCTCTCGAGTGGAGACGGGGATGTCGGGGAACTTCTTGGTTTCCACCAAGGGTGTGAAGGACCCTATCGAAGTTCCAGATGTCTGGTGTGATCACCCTCGTGACGCCTCAGCGGAAATGGGCCTCATCTCACCTGGAGGGGAGAACCTCCTGGATTTTCCCGAGTTGCGGCAGGTCTTCTCGAGTTACGACCGGGATCTCAGGGACCCGCTCTGGTGGCCTCAGGAAAGGCCAGTCCCCATGCGAGTTGCTAGGGGCCATCTCGGGATTCCTCTCCCGTCCATGCCGGGGCCTAAGAGCTTGTGTGGAGTCGGGGCCGGAACCTGAGGATTCCTCTCCAGGGTTGCCATGGATCTTGGGGTGCTTCTGAGATTCCCCAGGGGAGTCAGGCCTCGTCTCGAGTGGGGGCATGCACGTGCACTTTCCTCCCGAGCTGCAGCAGTAGTGTCACGCTTCCTGTCACGTGGATCAAGGGATCTGTGGCTTTCGCTCGAGGCTTTCCCTCGAGGCTTTCCCACGAGGCTTTCCCACAGGGCCGTGCCACGTGCCACCTTGGTGTGAGTCGATCCTCGGTGTGAAAGACGAGCCGGTGAAGGGAAAAGAGGTTCCTCTGGAATGGACTGAGACATCTGGGGGACTCTTGGAATGGTGGCACGACCCTGGAGTTAATCTCGCCGTTCCTCTTGAGAGGGCCTCCTCTTGAGATGCGACGGGAAGGCCGGGAACTCTTTCCCGACGAAGCAGGGAAAGGATCCCTCGTCTCGAGCTACTAAGCGGAATCGGGGCTCATCTGGATGTAGGCGGCACCCTCGTGTTTCATCTCGAGTGGAGACGGGTATGTCCGGGAACTTCTTGATTTGCACCAAGGGTGTGAAGGATCCTTTCGAAGTTCCAGAGGTGAGGTGCGATCAGCCTCCAGACGCCTCAGTGGAAATGGGCCTCATCTCGCCTGGAGGGGAGAACCTCCTGCATTTTCTCGAGTTGTGGCAGGTCTTCTCGAGTTACGACGGGGACCTCAGGGACCCGCTCTGGTGGCCTCAGGGAAGGCCATTCCCCATGCGAGGTGCTAGGGGCCATCTCGGGATTCCTACCCGTCGATGCCGGGGCCTAAGACCTTGTGTGGAGTCTTGGCCGGAACCTGAGGATTCCTCTCCAGTGTTGCCATGGATCTTGGGGTGCTTCTGAGTCTCCCCAGGGGAGTCAGGCCTCGTCTCGAGTGGGGGCATGCACGTGCGCTTTCCTCCCGAGCTGCAGCAGTAGTGTCACGCTTCCTGTCACGTGGATGAAGGGATATGTGTCTTTCCCTAGAGGCTGTCCCTCGAGGCTTTCCCACGAGGCTTTCCCACAGGGCTGTGCCACGTGCCACCTTGGTGGGAGTCGATCCTCGGCGTGAAAGACGAGCCGGTGAAGGGAAAAGAGGTTCCTCTGGAATGGACTGAGACATCTGGGGGACTCTTGGAATGGTGGCACGACCCTGGAGTTCCTCTCGCCGTTCCTGTTGAGAGGGCCTCCTCTTGAGATGCGACGGGAACGCCGGGAACTCTTTCCCGACGAAGCAGGGAAAGGATCCCTCATCTCGAGCTACGAGGCGGAAACGGGGCTCCTCTGGATGTGGGCGGGACCCTCGTGATTCCTCTCGAGTGGAGACGGCTAGGTCGGGGAACTTCTTGATTTGCACCAAGGGTGTGAAGGACCCTTTCGAAGTTCCAGAGGTGAGGTGTGATCAGCCTCGAGACGCCTCAGCGGAAATGGGCCTCATCTCGCCTGGAGGGGAGAACCTCCTGGATTTTCTCGAGTTGCGGCAGGTCTTCTCGAGTTACGACGGGGACCTCAGGGACCCGCTCTGGTGGCCTCAGGAAAGGCCAGTCCCCATGCGAGTTGCTAGGGGACCTCTCGGGATTCCTCTCCCGTCCATGCCGGGGCCTCAGTCCTTGTGTGGAGTCGGGGCTGGAACCTGAGGATTCCTCTCCAGTGTTGCCATGGATCTTGGGGTGCTTCTGAGTCTCCCCAGGGGAGTCAGGCCTCGTCTCGATTGGGGGCATGCACGTGCGCTTACCTCCCGAGCTGCAGCAGTAGTGTCACGCTTTCTGTCACGTGGATCAAGGGATCGGTGACTTTCCCTCGAGGCTGTCCCTCGAGGCTTTCCCACGAGGCTTTCCCACAGGGCTGTGCCACGTGCCACCTTGGTGGGAGTCGATCCTCGGCGTGAAAGACGAGCCGGTGAAGGGAAAAGAGGTTCCTCTGGAATGGACTGAGACATCTGGGGGACTCTTGGAATGGTGGCACGACCCTGGAGTTCCTCTCGCCGTTCCTGTTGAGAGGGCCTCCTCTTGAGATGCGACGGGAACGCCGGGAACTCTTTCCCGACGAAGCAGGGAAAGGATCCCTCATCTCGAGCTACGAGGCGTAAACGGGGCTCCTCTGGATGTGGGCGGGACCCTCGTGATTCCTCTCGAGTGGAGACGGCTAGGTCGGGGAACTTCTTGATTTGCACCAAGGGTGTGAAGGACCCTTTCGAAGTTCCAGAGGTGAGGTGTGATCAGCCTCGAGACGCCTCAGCGGAAATGGGCCTCATCTCGCCTGGAGGGGAGAACCTCCTGGATTTTCTCGAGTTGCGGCAGGTCTTCTCGAGTTACGACGGGGACCTCAGGGACCCGCTCTGGTGGCCTCAGGAAAGGCCAGTCCCCATGCGAGTTGCTAGGGGACCTCTCGGGATTCCTCTCCCGTCCATGCCGGGGCCTCAGTCCTTGTGTGGAGTCGGGGCCGGAACCTGAGGATTCCTCTCCAGTGTTGCCATGGATCTTGGGGTGCTTCTGAGTCTCCCCAGGGGAGTCAGGCCTCGTCTCGAGTGGGGGCATGCACGTTCGCTTTCCTCCCGAGCTGCAGCAGTAGTGTCACGCTTCCTGTCACGTGGATCAAGGGATCTGTGGCTTTCCCTCGAGGCTGTCCCTCGAGGCTTTCCCACGAGGCTTTCCCACAGGGCTGTGCCACGTGCCACCTTGGTGGGAGTCGATCCTCGGCGTGAAAGACGAGCCGGTGAAGGGAAAAGAGGTTCCTCTGGAATGGACTGAGACATCTGGGGGACTCTTGGAATGGTGGCACGTCCCTGGAGTTCCTCTCGCCGTTTCTGTTGAGAGGGCCTCCTCTTGAGATGGGACGGGAACGCCGGGAACTCTTTCCCGACGAAGGAGGGAAAGGATCCCTCATCTCGAGCTACGAGGCGGAAACGGGGCTCCTCTGGATGTGGGCGGGACCCTCGTGATTCCTCTCGAGTGGAGACGGCTAGGTCGGGGAACTTCTTGATTTGCACCAAGGGTGTGAAGGACCCTTTTGAAGTTCCAGAGGTGAGGTGTGATCAGCCTCGAGACGCCTCAGCGGAAATGAGCCTCATCTCGCCTGGAGGGGAGAACCTCCTGGATTTTCTCGAGTTGCGGCAGGTCTTCTCGAGTTACGACGGGGACCTCAGGGACCCGCTCTGGGGGCCTCAGGAAAGGCCAGTCCCCATGCGAGTTGCTAGGGGACCTCTCGGGATTCCTCTCCCGTCCATGTCGCGGCCTCAGTCCTTGTGTGAAGTCGGGGCCGGAACCTGAGGATTCCTCTCCAGTGTTGCCATGGATCTTGGGGTGCTTCTGAGTCTCCCCAGGGGAGTCAGGCCTCGTCTCGAGTGGGGGCATGCACGTGCGCTTTCCTCCCGAGCTGCAGCAGTAGTGTCACGCTTCCTGTCACGTGGATCAAGGGATCTGTGGCTTTCCCTCGAGGCTGTCCCTCGAAGCTTTCCCACGAGGCTTTCCCACAGGGCTGTGCCACGTGCCACCTTGGTGGGAGTCGATCCTCGGCGTGAAAGACGAGCCGGTGAAGGGAAAAGAGGTTCCTCTGGAATGGACTGAGACATCTGGGGGACTCTTGGAATGGTGGCACGACCCTGGAGTTCCTCTCGCCGTTCCTGTTGAGAGGGCCTCCTCTTGAGATGCGACGGGAACGCCGGGAACTCTTTCCCGACGAAGCAGGGAAAGGATCCCTCATCTCGAGCTACGAGGCGGAAACGGGGCTCCTCTGGATGTGGGCGGGACCCTCGTGATTCCTCTCGAGTGGAGACGGCTAGGTCGGGGAACTTCTTGATTTGCAACAAGGGTGTGAAGGACCCTTTCGAAGTTCCAGAGGTGAGGTGTGATCCGCCTCGAGACGCCTCAGCGGAAATGGGCCTCATCTCGCCTGGAGGGGAGAACCTCCTGGATTTTCTCGAGTTGCGGCAGGTCTTCTCGAGTTACGACGGGGACCTCAGGGACCCGCTCTGGTGGCCTCAGGAAAGGCCAGTCCCCATGCGAGTTGCTCGGGGACCTCTCGGGATTCCTCTCCCGTCCATGCCGGGGCCTCAGTCCTTGTGTGGAGTCGGGGCCGGAACCTGAGGATTCCTCTCCAGTGTTGCCATGGATCTTGGGGTGCTTCTGAGTCTCCCCAGGGGAGTCAGGCCTCGTCTCGAGTGGGGGCATGCACGTGCGCTTTCCTCCCGAGCTGCAGCAGTAGTGTCACGCTTCCTGTCACGTGGATCAAGGGATCTGTGGCTTTCCCTCGAGGCTGTCCCTCGAGGCTTTCCCACGAGGCTTTCCCACAGGGCTGTGCCACGTGCCACCTTGGTGGGAGTCGATCCTCGGCGTGAAAGACGAGCCGGTGAAGGGAAAAGAGGTTCCTCTGGAATGGACTGAGACATCTGGGGGACTCTTGGAATGGTGGCACGACCCTGGAGTTCCTCTCGCCGTTCCTGTTGAGAGGGCCTCCTCTTGAGATGCGACGGGAACGCAGGGAACTCTTTCCCGACGAAGCAGGGAAAGGATCCCTCATCTCGAGCTACGAGGCGGAAACGGGGCTCCTCTGGATGTGGGCGGGACCCTCGTGATTCCTCTCGAGTGGAGACGGCTAGTTCGGGGAACTTCTTGATTTGCACCAAGGGTGTGAAGGACCCTTTTGAAGTTCCAGAGGTGAGGTGTGATCCGCCTCGAGACGCCTCAGCGGAAATGGGCCTCATCTCGCCTGGAGGGGAGAACCTCCTGGATTTTCTCGAGTTGCGGCAGGTCTTCTCGAGTTACGACGGGGACCTCAGGGACCCGCTCTGGGGGCCTCAGGAAAGGCCAGTCCCCATGCGAGTTGCTAGGGGACCTCTCGGGATTCCTCTCCCGTCCATGCCGGGGCCTAAGACCTTGTGTGGAGTCGGGGCCGGAACCTGAGGATTCCTCTCCAGTGTTGCCATGGATCTTGGGGTGCTTCTGAGTCTCCCCAGGGGAGTCAGGCCTCGTCTCGAGTGGGGGCATGCACGTGCGCTTTCCTCCCGAGCTGCAGCAGTAGTGTCACGCTTCCTGTCACGTGGATCAAGGGATCTGTGTCTTTCCCTCGAGGCTGTCCCTCGAGGCTTTCCCACGAGGCTTTCCCACAGGGCTGTGCCACGTGCCACCTTGGTGGGAGTCGATCCTCGGCGTGAAAGACGAGCCGGTGAAGGGAAAAGAGGTTCCTCTGGAATGGACTGAGACATCTGGGGGACTCTTGGAATGGTGGCACGACCCTGGAGTTCCTCTCGCCGTTCCTGTTGAGAGGGCCTCCTCTTGAGATGCGACGGGAACGCCGGGAACTCTTTCCCGACGAAGCAGGGAAAGGATCCCTCATCTCGAGCTACGAGGCGGAAACGGGGCTCCTCAGGATGTGGGCGGGACCCTCGTGATTCCTCTCGAGTGGAGACGGCTAGGTCGGGGAACTTCTTGATTTGCAACAAGGGTGTGAAGGACCCTTTCGAAGTTCCAGAGGTGAGGTGTGATCCGCCTCGAGACGCCTCAGCGGAAATGGGCCTCATCTCGCCTGGAGGGGAGAACCTCCTGGATTTTCTCGAGTTGCGGCAGGTCTTCTCGAGTTACGACGGGGACCTCAGGGGCCCGCTCTGGTGGCCTCAGGAAAGGCCAGTCCCCATGCGAGTTGCTAGGGGACCTCTCGGGATTCCTCTCCCGTCCATGCCGGGGCCTCAGTCCTTGTGTGGAGTCGGGGCCGGAACCTGAGGATTCCTCTCCAGTGTTGCCATGGATCTTGGGGTGCTTCTGAGTCTCCCCAGGGGAGTCAGGCCTCGTCTCGAGTGGGGGCATGCACGTGCGCTTTCCTCCCGAGCTGCAGCAGTAGTGTCACGCTTCCTGTCACGTGGATCAAGGGATCTGTGGCTTTCCCTCGAGGCTGTCCCTCGAGGCTTTCCCACGAGGCTTTCCCACAGGGCTGTGCCACGTGCCACCTTGGTGGGAGTCGATCCTCGGCGTGAAAGACGAGCCGGTGAAGGGAAAAGAGGTTCCTCTGGAATGGACTGAGACATCTGGGGGACTCTTGGAATGGTGGCACGACCCTGGAGTTCCTCTCGCCGTTCCTGTTGAGAGGGCCTCCTCTTGAGATGCGACGGGAACGCCGGGAACTCTTTCCCGACGAAGCAGGGAAAGGATCCCTCATCTCGAGCTACGAGGCGGAAACGGGGCTCCTCTGGATGTGGGCGGGACCCTCGTGATTCCTCTCCAGTGGAGACGGCTAGGTCGGGGAACTTCTTGATTTGCACCAAGGGTGTGAAGGACCCTTTTGAAGTTCCAGAGGTGAGGTGTGATCAGCCTCGAGACGCCTCAGCGGAAATGGGCCTCATCTCGCCTGGAGGGGAGAACCTCCTGGATTTTCTCGAGTTGCGGCAGGTCTTCTCGAGTTACGACGGGGACCTCAGGGACCCGCTCTGGGGGCCTCAGGAAAGGCCAGTCTCCATGCGAGTTGCTAGGGGACCTCTCGGGATTCCTCTCCCGTCCATGCCGGGGCCTCAGTCCTTGTGTGGAGTCGGGGCCGGAACCTGAGGATTCCTCTCCAGTGTTGCCATGGATCTTGGGGTGCTTCTGAGTCTCCCCAGGGGAGTCAGGCCTCGTCTCGAGTGGGGGCATGCACGTGCGCTTTCCTCCCGAGCTGCAGCAGTAGTGTCACGCTTCCTGTCACGTGGATCAAGGGATCTGTGTCTTTCCCTCGAGGCTGTCCCTCGAGGCTTTCCCACGAGGCTTTCCCACAGGGCTGTGCCAAGTGCCACCTTGGTGGGAGTCGATCCTCGGCGTGAAAGACGAGCCGGTGAAGGGAAAAGAGGTTCCTCTGGAATGGACTGAGACATCTGGGGGACTCTTGGAATGGTGGCACGACCCTGGAGTTCCTCTCGCCGTTCCTGTTGAGAGGGCCTCCTCTTGAGATGCGACGGGAACGCCGGGAACTCTTTCCCGACGAAGCAGGGAAAGGATCCCTCATCTCGAGCTACGAGGCGGAAACGGGGCTCCTCAGGATGTGGGCGGGACCCTCGTGATTCCTCTCGAGTGGAGACGGCTAGGTCGGGGAACTTCTTGATTTGCAACAAGGGTGTGAAGGACCCTTTCGAAGTTCCAGAGGTGAGGTGTGATCCGCCTCGAGACGCCTCAGCGGAAATGGGCCTCATCTCGCCTGGAGGGGAGAACCTCCTGGATTTTCTCGAGTTGCGGCAGGTCTTCTCGAGTTACGACGGGGACCTCAGGGACCCGCTCTGGTGGCCTCAGGAAAGGCCAGTCCCCATGCGAGTTGCTAGGGGACCTCTCGGGATTCCTCTCCCGTCCATGCCGGGGCCTCAGTCCTTGTGTGGAGTCGGGGCCGGAACCTGAGGATTCCTCTCCAGTGTTGCCATGGATCTTGGGGTGCTTCTGAGTCTCCCCAGGGGAGTCAGGCCTCGTCTCGAGTGGGGGCATGCACGTGCGCTTTCCTCCCGAGCTGCAGCAGTAGTGTCACGCTTCCTGTCACGTGGATCAAGGGATCTGTGTCTTTCCCTCGAGGCTGTCCCTCGAGGCTTTCCCACGAGGCTTTCCCACAGGGCTGTGCCACGTGCCACCTTGGTGGGAGTCGATCCTCGGCGTGAAAGACGAGCCGGTGAAGGGAAAAGAGGTTCCTCTGGAATGGACTGAGACATCTGGGGGACTCTTGGAATGGTGGCACGACCCTGGAGTTCCTCTCGCCGTTCCTGTTGAGAGGGCCTCCTCTTGAGATGCGACGGGAACGCCGGGAACTCTTTCCCGACGAAGCAGGGAAAGGATCCCTCATCTCGAGCTACGAGGCGGAAACGGGGCTCCTCTGGATGTGGGCGGGACCCTCGTGATTCCTCTCGAGTGGAGACGGCTAGGTCGGGGAACTTCTTGATTTGCACCAAGGGTGTGAAGGACCCTTTTGAAGTTCCAGAGGTGAGGTGTGATCAGCCTCGAGACGCCTCAGCGGAAATGGGCCTCATCTCGCCTGGAGGGGAGAACCTCCTGGATTTTCTCGAGTTGCGGCAGGTCTTCTCGAGTTACGACGGGGACCTCAGGGACCCGCTCTGGGGGCCTCAGGAAAGGCCAGTCCCCATGCGAGTTGCTAGGGGACCTCTCGGGATTCCTCTCCCGTCCATGCCGGGGCCTAAGACCTTGTGTGGAGTCGGGGCCGGAACCTGAGGATTCCTCTCCAGTGTTGCCATGGATCTTGGGGTGCTTCTGAGTCTCCCCAGGGGAGTCAGGCCTCGTCTCGAGTGGGGGCATGCACGTGCGCTTTCCTCCCGAGCTGCAGCAGTAGTGTCACGCTTCCTGTCACGTGGATCAAGGGATCTGTGTCTTTCCCTCGAGGCTGTCCCTCGAGGCTTTCCCACGAGGCTTTCCCACAGGGCTGTGCCAAGTGCCACCTTGGTGGGAGTCGATCCTCGGCGTGAAAGACGAGCCGGTGAAGGGAAAAGAGGTTCCTCTGGAATGGACTGAGACATCTGGGGGACTCTTGGAATGGTGGCACGACCCTGGAGTTCCTCTCGCCGTTCCTGTTGAGAGGGCCTCCTCTTGAGATGCGACGGGAACGCCGGGAACTCTTTCCCGACGAAGCAGGGAAAGGATCCCTCATCTCGAGCTACGAGGCGGAAACGGGGCTCCTCTGGATGTGGGCGGGACCCTCGTGATTCCTCTCGAGTGGAGACGGCTAGGTCGGGGAACTTCTTGATTTGCACCAAGGGTGTGAAGGACCCTTTCGAAGTTCCAGAGGTGAGGTGTGATCCGCCTCGAGACGCCTCAGCGGAAATGGGCCTCATCTCGCCTGGAGGGGAGAACCTCCTGGATTTTCTCGAGTTGCGGCAGGTCTTCTCGAGTTACGACGGGGACCTCAGGGACCCGCTCTGGTGGCCTCAGGAAAGGCCAGTCCCCATGCGAGTTCCTAGGGGACCTCTCGGGATTCCTCTCCCGTCCATGCCGGGGCCTCAGTCCTTGTGTGGAGTCGGGGCCGGAACCTGAGGATTCCTCTCCAGTGTTGCCATGGATCTTGGGGTGCTTCTGAGTCTCCCCAGGGGAGTCAGGCCTCGTCTCGACTGGGGGCATGCACGTGCGCTTTCCTCCCGAGCTGCAGCAGTAGTGTCACGCTTCCTGTCACGTGGATCAAGGGATCTGTGGCTTTCCCTCGAGGCTGTCCCTCGAGGCTTTCCCACGAGGCTTTCCCACAGGGCTGTGCCACGTGCCACCTTGGTGGGAGTCGATCCTCGGCGTGAAAGACGAGCCGGTGAAGGGAAAAGAGGTTCCTCTGGAATGGACTGAGACATCTGGGGGACTCTTGGAATGGTGGCACGACCCTGGAGTTCCTCTCGCCGTTCCTGTTGAGAGGGCCTCCTCTTGAGATGCGACGGGAACGCCGGGAACTCTTTCCCGACGAAGCAGGGAAAGGATCCCTCATCTCGAGCTACGAGGCGGAAACGGGGCTCCTCTGGATGTGGGCGGGACCCTCGTGATTCCTCTCGAGTGGAGACGGCTAGGTCGGGGAACTTCTTGATTTGCACCAAGGGTGTGAAGGACCCTTTCGAAGTTCCAGAGGTGAGGTGTGATCCGCCTCGAGACGCCTCAGCGGAAATGGGCCTCATCTCGCCTGGAGGGGAGAATCTCCTGGATTTTCTCGAGTTGCGGCAGGTCTTCTCGAGTTACAACGGGGACCTCAGGGACCCGCTCTGGTGGCCTCAGGAAAGGCCAGTCCCCATGCGAGTTGCTAGGGGACCTCTCGGGATTCCTCTCCCGTCCATGCCGGGGCCTCAGTCCTTGTGTGGAGTCGGGGCCGGAACCTGAGGATTCCTCTCCAGTGTTGCCATGGATCTTGGGGTGCTTCTGAGTCTCCCCAGGGGCGTCAGGCCTCGTCTCGAGTGGGGGCATGCACGTGCACTTTCCTCCCGAGCTGCAGCAGTAGTGTCACGCTTCCTGTCACGTGGATCAAGGGATCTGTGGCTTTCCCTCGAGGCTGTCCCTCGAGGCTTTCCCACGAGGCTTTCCCACAGGGCTGTGCCACGTGCCACCTTGGTGGGAGTCGATCCTCGGCGTGAAAGACGAGCCGGTGAAGGGAAAAGAGGTTCCTCTGGAATGGACTGAGACATCTGGGGGACTCTTGGAATGGTGGCACGACCCTGGAGTTCCTCTCGCCATTCCTGTTGAGAGGGCCTCCTCTTGAGATGCGACGGGAACGCCGGGAACTCTTTCCCGACGAAGCAGGGAAAGGATCCCTCATCTCGAGCTACGAGGCGGAAACGGGGCTCCTCTGGATGTGGGCGGGACCCTCGTGATTCCTCTCGAGTGGAGACGGCTAGGTCGGGGAACTTCTTGATTTGCACCAAGGGTGTGAAGGACCCTTTTGAAGTTCCAGAGGTGAGGTGTGATCAGCCTCGAGACGCCTCAGCGGAAATGGGCCTCATCTCGCCTGGAGGGGAGAACCTCCTGGATTTTCTCGAGTTGCGGCAGGTCTTCTCGAGTTACGACGGGGACCTCAGGGACCCGCTCTGGGGGCCTCAGGAAAGGCCAGTCCCCATGCGAGTTGCTAGGGGACCTCTCGGGATTCCTCTCCCGTCCATGCCGGGGCCTAAGACCTTGTGTGGAGTCGGGGCCGGAACCTGAGGATTCCTCTCCAGTGTTGCCATGGATCTTGGGGTGCTTCTGAGTCTCCCCAGGGGAGTCAGGCCTCGTCTCGAGTGGGGGCATGCACGTGCGCTTTCCTCCCGAGCTGCAGCAGTAGTGTCACGCTTCCTGTCACGTGGATCAAGGGATCTGTGTCTTTCCCTCGAGGCTGTCCCTCGAGGCTTTCCCACGAGGCTTTCCCACAGGGCTGTGCCACGTGCCACCTTGGTGGGAGTCGATCCTCGGCGTGAAAGACGAGCCGGTGAAGGGAAAAGAGGTTCCTCTGGAATGGACTGAGACATCTGGGGGACTCTTGGAATGGTGGCACGACCCTGGAGTTCCTCTCGCCGTTCCTGTTGAGAGGGCCTCCTCTTGAGATGCGACGGGAACGCCGGGAACTCTTTCCCGACGAAGCAGGGAAAGGATCCCTCATCTCGAGCTACGAGGCGGAAACGGGGCTCCTCTGGATGTGGGCGGGACCCTCGTGATTCCTCTCGAGTGGAGACGGCTAGGTCGGGGAACTTCTTGATTTGCAACAAGGGTGTGAAGGACCCTTTCGAAGTTCCAGAGGTGAGGTGTGATCCGCCTCGAGACGCCTCAGCGGAAATGGGCCTCATCTCGCCTGGAGGGGAGAACCTCCTGGATTTTCTCGAGTTGCGGCAGGTCTTCTCGAGTTACGACGGGGACCTCAGGGACCCGCTCTGGTGGCCTCAGGAAAGGCCAGTCCCCATGCGAGTTGCTAGGGGACCTCTCGGGATTCCTCTCCCGTCCATGCCGGGGCCTCAGTCCTTGTGTGGAGTCGGGGCCGGAACCTGAGGATTCCTCTCCAGTGTTGCCATGGATCTTGGGGTGCTTCTGAGTCTCCCCAGGGGAGTCAGGCCTCGTCTCGAGTGGGGGCATGCACGTGCGCTTTCCTCCCGAGCTGCAGCAGTAGTGTCACGCTTCCTGTCACGTGGATCAAGGGATCTGTGGCTTTCCCTCGAGGCTGTCCCTCGAGGCTTTCCCACGAGGCTTTCCCACAGGGCTGTGCCACGTGCCACCTTGGTGTGAGTCGATCCTCGGCGTGAAAGACGAGCCGGTGAAGGGAAAAGAGGTTCCTCTGGAATGGACTGAGACATCTGGGGGACTCTTGGAATGGTGGCACGACCCTGGAGTTCCTCTCGCCGTTCCTGTTGAGAGGGCCTCCTCTTGAGATGCGACGGGAACGCCGGGAACTCTTTCCCGACGAAGCAGGGAAAGGATCCCTCATCTCGAGCTACGAGGCGGAAACGGAGCTCCTCTGGATGTGGGCGGGACCCTCGTGATTTCTCTCGAGTGGAGACGGCTAGGTCGGGGAACTTCTTGATTTGCACCAAGGGTGTGAAGGACCCTTTCGAAGTTCCAGAGGTGAGGTGTGATCAGCCTCGAGATGCCTCAGCAGAAATGGGCCTCATCTCGCCTGGAGGGGAGAACCTCCTGGATTTTCTCGAGTTGCGGCAGGTCTTCTCGAGTTACGACGGGGACCTCAGGGACCCGCTCTGGTGGCCTCAGGAAAGGCCAGTCCCCATGCGAGTTGCTAGGTGACCTCTCGGGATTCCTCTCCCGTCCATGCCGGGGCCTCAGTCCTTGTGTGGAGTCGGGGCCGGAACCTGAGGATTCCTCTCCAGTGTTGCCATGGATCTTGGGGTGCTTCTGAGTCTCCCCAGGGGAGTCAGGCCTCGTCTCGAGTTGGGGCATGCACGTGCGCTTTCCTCCCGAGCTGCAGCAGTAGTGTCACGCTTTCTGTCACGTGGATCAAGGGAACGGTGGCTTTCCCTCGAGGCTGTCCCTCGAGGCTTTCCCACGAGGCTTTCCCACAGGGCTGTGCCACGTGCCACCTTGGTGGGAGTCGATCCTCGGCGTGAAAGACGAGCCGGTGAAGGGAAAAGAGGTTCCTCTGGAATGGACTGAGACATCTGGGGGACTCTTGGAATGGTGGCACGACCCTGGAGTTCCTCTCGCCGTTCCTGTTGAGAGGGCCTCCTCTTGAGATGCGACGGGAACGCCGGGAACTGTTTCCCGACGAAGCAGGGAAAGGATCCCTCATCTCGAGCTACGAGGCGGAAACGGGGCTCCTCTGGATGTGGGCGGGACCCTCGTGATTCCTCTCGAGTGGAGACGGCTAGGTCGGGGAACTTCTTGATTTGCACCAAGGGTGTGAAGGACCCTTTTGAAGTTCCAGAGGTGAGGTGTGATCAGCCTCGAGACGCCTCAGCGGAAATGGGCCTCATCTCGCCTGGAGGGGAGAACCTCCTGGATTTTCTCGAGTTGCGGCAGGTCTCCTCGAGTTACGACGGGGACCTCAGGGACCCGCTCTGGTGGCCTCAGGAAAGGCCAGTCCCCATGCGAGTTGATAGGGGACCTCTCGGGATTCCTCTCCCGTCCATGCCGGGGCCTCAGTCCTTGTGTGGAGTCGGGGCCGGAACCTGAGGATTCCTCTCCAGTGTTGCCATGGATCTTGGGGTGCTTCTGAGTCTCCCCAGGTTAGTCAGGCCTCGTCTCGAGTGGGGGCATGCACGTGCGCTTTCCTCCCGAGCTGCAGCAGTAGTGTCACGCTTTCTGTCACGTGGATCAAGGGATCGGTGGCTTTCCCTCGAGGCTGTCCCTCGAGGCTTTCCCACGAGGCTTTCCCACAGGGCTGTGCCACGTGCCACCTTGGTGGGAGTCGATCCTCGGCGTGAAAGACGAGCCGGTGAAGGGAAAAGAGGTTCCTCTGGAATGGACTGAGACATCTGGGGGACTCTTGGAATGGTGGCACGACCCTGGAGTTCCTCTCGCCGTTCCTGTTGAGAGGGCCTCCTCTTGAGATGCGACGGGAACGCCGGGAACTCTTTCCCGACGAAGCAGGGAAAGGATCCCTCATCTCGAGCTACGAGGCGGAAACGGGGCTCCTCTGGATGTGGGCGGGACCCTCGTGATTCCTCTCGAGTGGAGACGGGTATGTCGGGGAACTTCTTGATTTGCACCAAGGGTGTGAAGGACCCTTTCGAAGTTCCAGAGGTGAGGTGTGATCAGCCTCGAGACGCCTCAGCGGAAATGGGCCTCATCTCGCCTGGAGGGGAGAACCTCCTGGATTTTCTCGAGTTGCGGCAGGTCTTCTCGAGTTACGACTGGGACCTCAGGGACCCGCTCTGGTGGCCTCAGGAAAGGCCAGTCCCCATGCGAGTTGCTAGGGGACCTCTCGGGATTCCTCTCCCGTCCATGCCGGGGCCTCAGTCCTTGTGTGGAGTCGGGGCCGGAACCTGAGGATTCCTCTCCAGTGTTGCCATGGATCTTGGGGTGCTTCTGAGTCTCCCCAGGGGAGTCAGGCCTCGTCTCGAGTGGGGGCATGCACGTGCGCTTCCCTCCCGAGCTGCAGCAGTAGTGTCACGCTTCCTGTCACGTGGATCAAGGGATCTGTGGCTTTCCCTCGAGGCTGTCCCTCGAGGCTTTCCCACGAGGCTTTCCCACAGGGCTGTGCCACGTGCCACCTTGGTGGGAGTCGATCCTCGGCGTGAAAGACGAGCCGGTGAAGGGAAAAGAGGTTCCTCTGGAATGGACTGAGACATCTGGGGGACTCTTGGAATGGTGGCACGACCCTGGAGTTCCTCTCGCCGTTCCTGTTGAGAGGGCCTCCTCTTGAGATGCGACGGGAACGCCGGGAACTCTTTCCCGACGAAGCAGGGAAAGGATCCCTCATCTCGAGCTACGAGGCGGAAACGGGGCTCCTCTGGATGTGGGCGGGACCCTCGTGATTCCTCTCGAGTGGAGACGGCTAGGTCGGGGAACTTCTTGATTTGCACCAAGGGTGTGAAGGACCCTTTCGAAGTTCCAGAGGTGAGGTGTGATCCGCCTCGAGACGCCTCAGCGGAAATGGGCCTCATCTCGCCTGGAGGGGAGAATCTCCTGGATTTTCTCGAGTTGCGGCAGGTCTTCTCGAGTTACAACGGGGACCTCAGGGACCCGCTCTGGTGGCCTCAGGAAAGGCCAGTCCCCATGCGAGTTGCTAGGGGACCTCTCGGGATTCCTCTCCCGTCCATGCCGGGGCCTCAGTCCTTGTGTGGAGTCGGGGCCGGAACCTGAGGATTCCTCTCCAGTGTTGCCATGGATCTTGGGGTGCTTCTGAGTCTCCCCAGGGGAGTCAGGCCTCGTCTCGAGTGGGGGCATGCACGTGCGCTTTCCTCCCGAGCTGCAGCAGTAGTGTCACGCTTCCTGTCACGTGGATCAAGGGATCTGTGGCTTTCCCTCGAGGCTGTCCCTCGAGGCTTTCCCACGAGGCTTTCCCACAGGGCTGTGCCACGTGCCACCTTGGTGGGAGTCGATCCTCGGCGTGAAAGACGAGCCGGTGAAGGGAAAAGAGGTTCCTCTGGAATGGACTGAGACATCTGGGGGACTCTTGGAATGGTGGCACGACCCTGGAGTTCCTCTCGCCATTCCTGTTGAGAGGGCCTCCTCTTGAGATGCGACGGGAACGCCGGGAACTCTTTCCCGACGAAGCAGGGAAAGGATCCCTCATCTCGAGCTACGAGGCGGAAACGGGGCTCCTCTGGATGTGGGCGGGACCCTCGTGATTCCTCTCGAGTGGAGACGGCTAGGTCGGGGAACTTCTTGATTTGCACCAAGGGTGTGAAGGACCCTTTTGAAGTTCCAGAGGTGAGGTGTGATCAGCCTCGAGACGCCTCAGCGGAAATGGGCCTCATCTCGCCTGGAGGGGAGAACCTCCTGGATTTTCTCGAGTTGCGGCAGGTCTTCTCGAGTTACGACGGGGACCTCAGGGACCCGCTCTGGGGGCCTCAGGAAAGGCCAGTCCCCATGCGAGTTGCTAGGGGACCTCTCGGGATTCCTCTCCCGTCCATGCCGGGGCCTAAGACCTTGTGTGGAGTCGGGGCCGGAACCTGAGGATTCCTCTCCAGTGTTGCCATGGATCTTGGGGTGCTTCTGAGTCTCCCCAGGGGAGTCAGGCCTCGTCTCGAGTGGGGGCATGCACGTGCGCTTTCCTCCCGAGCTGCAGCAGTAGTGTCACGCTTCCTGTCACGTGGATCAAGGGATCTGTGTCTTTCCCTCGAGGCTGTCCCTCGAGGCTTTCCCACGAGGCTTTCCCACAGGGCTGTGCCACGTGCCACCTTGGTGGGAGTCGATCCTCGGCGTGAAAGACGAGCCGGTGAAGGGAAAAGAGGTTCCTCTGGAATGGACTGAGACATCTGGGGGACTCTTGGAATGGTGGCACGACCCTGGAGTTCCTCTCGCCGTTCCTGTTGAGAGGGCCTCCTCTTGAGATGCGACGGGAACGCCGGGAACTCTTTCCCGACGAAGCAGGGAAAGGATCCCTCATCTCGAGCTACGAGGCGGAAACGGGGCTCCTCTGGATGTGGGCGGGACCCTCGTGATTCCTCTCGAGTGGAGACGGCTAGGTCGGGGAACTTCTTGATTTGCAACAAGGGTGTGAAGGACCCTTTCGAAGTTCCAGAGGTGAGGTGTGATCCGCCTCGAGACGCCTCAGCGGAAATGGGCCTCATCTCGCCTGGAGGGGAGAACCTCCTGGATTTTCTCGAGTTGCGGCAGGTCTTCTCGAGTTACGACGGGGACCTCAGGGACCCGCTCTGGTGGCCTCAGGAAAGGCCAGTCCCCATGCGAGTTGCTAGGGGACCTCTCGGGATTCCTCTCCCGTCCATGCCGGGGCCTCAGTCCTTGTGTGGAGTCGGGGCCGGAACCTGAGGATTCCTCTCCAGTGTTGCCATGGATCTTGGGGTGCTTCTGAGTCTCCCCAGGGGAGTCAGGCCTCGTCTCGAGTGGGGGCATGCACGTGCGCTTTCCTCCCGAGCTGCAGCAGTAGTGTCACGCTTCCTGTCACGTGGATCAAGGGATCTGTGGCTTTCCCTCGAGGCTGTCCCTCGAGGCTTTCCCACGAGGCTTTCCCACAGGGCTGTGCCACGTGCCACCTTGGTGTGAGTCGATCCTCGGCGTGAAAGACGAGCCGGTGAAGGGAAAAGAGGTTCCTCTGGAATGGACTGAGACATCTGGGGGACTCTTGGAATGGTGGCACGACCCTGGAGTTCCTCTCGCCCTTCCTGTTGAGAGGGCCTCCTCTTGAGATGCGACGGGAACGCCGGGAACTCTTTCCCGACGAAGCAGGGAAAGGATCCCTCATCTCGAGCTACGAGGCGGAAACGGAGCTCCTCTGGATGTGGGCGGGACCCTCGTGATTTCTCTCGAGTGGAGACGGCTAGGTCGGGGAACTTCTTGATTTGCACCAAGGGTGTGAAGGACCCTTTCGAAGTTCCAGAGGTGAGGTGTGATCAGCCTCGAGATGCCTCAGCGGAAATGGGCCTCATCTCGCCTGGAGGGGAGAACCTCCTGGATTTTCTCGAGTTGCGGCAGGTCTTCTCGAGTTACGACGGGGACCTCAGGGACCCGCTCTGGTGGCCTCAGGAAAGGCCAGTCCCCATGCGAGTTGCTAGGTGACCTCTCGGGATTCCTCTCCCGTCCATGCCGGGGCCTCAGTCCTTGTGTGGAGTCGGTGCGGAACCTGAGGATTCCTCTCCAGTGTTGCCATGGATCTTGGGGTGCTTCTGAGTCTCCCCAGGGGAGTCAGGCCTCGTCTCGAGTTGGGGCATGCACGTGCGCTTTCCTCCCGAGCTGCAGCAGTAGTGTCACGCTTTCTGTCACGTGGATCAAGGGAACGGTGGCTTTCCCTCGAGGCTGTCCCTCGAGGCTTTCCCACGAGGCTTTCCCACAGGGCTGTGCCACGTGCCACCTTGGTGGGAGTCGATCCTCGGCGTGAAAGACGAGCCGGTGAAGGGAAAAGAGGTTCCTCTGGAATGGACTGAGACATCTGGGGGACTCTTGGAATGGTGGCACGACCCTGGAGTTCCTCTCGCCGTTCCTGTTGAGAGGGCCTCCTCTTGAGATGCGACGGGAACGCCGGGAACTGTTTCCCGACGAAGCAGGGAAAGGATCCCTCATCTCGAGCTACGAGGCGGAAACGGGGCTCCTCTGGATGTGGGCGGGACCCTCGTGATTCCTCTCGAGTGGAGACGGCTAGGTCGGGGAACTTCTTGATTTGCACCAAGGGTGTGAAGGACCCTTTTGAAGTTCCAGAGGTGAGGTGTGATCAGCCTCGAGACGCCTCAGCGGAAATGGGCCTCATCTCGCCTGGAGGGGAGAACCTCCTGGATTTTCTCGAGTTGCGGCAGGTCTCCTCGAGTTACGACGGGGACCTCAGGGACCCGCTCTGGTGGCCTCAGGAAAGGCCAGTCCCCATGCGAGTTGATAGGGGACCTCTCGGGATTCCTCTCCCGTCCATGCCGGGGCCTCAGTCCTTGTGTGGAGTCGGGGCCGGAACCTGAGGATTCCTCTCCAGTGTTGCCATGGATCTTGGGGTGCTTCTGAGTCTCCCCACGGGAGTCAGGCCTCGTCTCGAGTGGGGGCATGCACGTGCGCTTTCCTCCCGAGCTGCAGCAGTAGTGTCACGCTTTCTGTCACGTGGATCAAGGGATCGGTGGCTTTCCCTCGAGGCTGTCCCTCGAGGCTTTCCCACGAGGCTTTCCCACAGGGCTGTGCCACGTGCCACCTTGGTGGGAGTCGATCCTCGGCGTGAAAGACGAGCCGGTGAAGGGAAAAGAGGTTCCTCTGGAATGGACTGAGACATCTGGGGGACTCTTGGAATGGTGGCACGACCCTGGAGTTCCTCTCGCCGTTCCTGTTGAGAGGGCCTCCTCTTGAGATGCGACGGGAACGCCGGGAACTCTTTCCCGACGAAGCAGGGAAAGGATCCCTCATCTCGAGCTACGAGGCGGAAACGGGGCTCCTCTGGATGTGGGCGGGACCCTCGTGATTCCTCTCGAGTGGAGACGGGTATGTCGGGGAACTTCTTGATTTGCACCAAGGGTGTGAAGGACCCTTTCGAAGTTCCAGAGGTGAGGTGTGATCAGCCTCGAGACGCCTCAGCGGAAATGGGCCTCATCTCGCCTGGAGGGGAGAACCTCCTGGATTTTCTCGAGTTGCGGCAGGTCTTCTCGAGTTACGACTGGGACCTCAGGGACCCGCTCTGGTGGCCTCAGGAAAGGCCAGTCCCCATGCGAGTTGCTAGGGGACCTCTCGGGATTCCTCTCCCGTCCATGCCGGGGCCTCAGTCCTTGTGTGGAGTCGGGGCCGGAACCTGAGGATACCTCTCCAGTGTTGCCATGGATCTTGGGGTGCTTCTGAGTCTCCCCAGGGGAGTCAGGCCTCGTCTCGAGTGGGGGCATGCACGTGCGCTTCCCTCCCGAGCTGCAGCAGTAGTGTCACGCTTCCTGTCACGTGGATCAAGGGATCTGTGGCTTTCCCTCGAGGCTGTCCCTCGAGGCTTTCCCACGAGGCTTTCCCACAGGGCTGTGCCACGTGCCACCTTGGTGGGAGTCGATCCTCGGCGTGAAAGACGAGCCGGTGAAGGGAAAAGAGGTTCCTCTGGAATGGACTGAGACATCTGGGGGACTCTTGGAATGGTGGCACGACCCTGGAGTTCCTCTCGCCGTTCCTGTTGAGAGGGCCTCCTCTTGAGATGCGACGGGAACGCCGGGAACTCTTTCCCGACGAAGCAGGGAAAGGATCCCTCATCTCGAGCTACGAGGCGGAAACGGGGCTCCTCTGGATGTGGGCGGGACCCTCGTGATTCCTCTCGAGTGGAGACGGGTAGGCCGGGGAACTTCTTGATTTGCACCAAGGGTGTGAAGGACCCTTTCGAAGTTCCAGAGGTGAGGTGTGATCAGCCTCGAGACGCCTCAGCGGAAATGGGCCTCATCTCGCCTGGAGGGGAGAACCTCCTGGATTTTCTCGAGTTGCGGCAGGTCTTCTCGAGTTACGACGGGGACCTCAGGGACCCGCTCTGGTGGCCTCAGGAAAGGCCAGTCCCCATGCGAGTTGCTAGGGGACCTCTCGGGATTCCTCTCCCGTCCATGCCGGGGCCTCAGTCCTTGTGTGGAGTCGGGGCCGGAACCTGAGGATTCCTCTCCAGTGTTGCCATGGATCTTGGGGTGCTTCTGAGTCTCCCCAGGGGAGTCAGGCCTCGTCTCGAGTGGGGGCATGCACGTGCGCTTTCCTCCCGAGCTGCAGCAGTAGTGTCACGCTTTCTGTCACGTGGATCAAGGGAACGGTGGCTTTCCCTCGAGGCTGTCCCTCGAGGCTTTCCCACGAGGCTTTCCCACAGGGCTCTGCCACGTGCCACCTTGGTGTGAGTCGGTCCTCGGCGTGAAAGACGAGCCGGTGAAGGGAAAAGAGGTTCCTCTGGAATGGACTGAGACATCTGGGGGACTCTTGGAATGGTGGCACGACCCTGGAGTTCCTCTCGCCGTTCCTGTTGAGAGGGCCTCCTCTTGAGATGCGACGGGAACGCCGGGAACTCTTTCCCGACGAAGCAGGGAAAGGATCCCTCATCTCGAGCTACGAGGCGGAAACGGAGCTCCTCTGGATGTGGGCGGGACCCTCGTGATTCCTCTCGAGTGGAGACGGCTAGGTCGGGGAACTTCTTGATTTGCACCAAGGGTGTGAAGGACCCTTTCGAAGTTCCAGAGGTGAGGTGTGAACAGCCTCGAGACGCCTCAGCGGAAATGGGCCTCATCTCGCCTGGAGGGGAGAACCTCCTGGATTTTCTCGAGTTGCGGCAGGTCTTCTCGAGTTACGACGGGGACCTCAGGGACCCGCTCTGGTGGCCTCAGGAAAGGCCAGTCCCCATGCGAGTTGCTAGGTGACCTCTCGGGATTCCTCTCCCGTCCATGCCGGGGCCTCAGTCCTTGTGTGGAGTCGGGGCCGGAACCTGAGGATTCCTCTCCAGTGTTGCCATGGATCTTGGGGTGCTTCTGAGTCTCCCCAGGGGAGTCAGGCCTCGTCTCGAGTTGGGGCATGCACGTGCGCTTTCCTCCCGAGCTGCAGCAGTAGTGTCACGCTTTCTGTCACGTGGATCAAGGGAACGGTGGCTTTCCCTCGAGGCTGTCCCTCGAGGCTTTCCCACGAGGCTTTCCCACAGGGCTGTGCCACGTGCCACCTTGGTGGGAGTCGATCCTCGGCGTGAAAGACGAGCCGGTGAAGGGAAAAGAGGTTCCTCTGGAATGGACTGAGACATCTGGGGGACTCTTGGAATGGTGGCACGACCCTGGAGTTCCTCTCGCCGTTCCTGTTGAGAGGGCCTCCTCTTGAGATGCGACGGGAACGCCGGGAACTCTTTCCCGACGAAGCAGGGAAAGGATCCCTCTTCTCGAGCTACGAGGCGGAAACGGGGCTCCTCTGGATGTGGGCGGGACCCTCGTGATTCCTCTCGAGTGGAGACGGCTAGTTCGGGGAACTTCTTGATTTGCACCAAGGGTGTGAAGGACCCTTTTGAAGTTCCAGAGGTGCGGTGTGATCAGCCTCGAGACGCCTCAGCGGAAATGGGCCTCATCTCGCCTGGAGGGGAGAACCTCCTGGATTTTCTCGAGTTGCGGCAGGTCTCCTCGAGTTACGACGGGGACCTCAGGGACCCGCTCTGGTGGCCTCAGGAAAGGCCAGTCCCCATGCGAGTTGCTAGGGGACCTCTCGGGATTCCTCTCCCGTCCATGCCGGGGCCTCAGTCCTTGTGTGGAGTCGGGCCAGAACCTGAGGATTCCTCTCCAGTGTTGCCATGGATCTTGGGGTGCTTCTGAGTCTCCCCAGGGGAGTCAGGCCTCGTGTCGAGAGGGGGCATGCACGTGCGCTTTCCTCCCGAGCTGCAGCAGTAGTGTCACGCTTCCTGTCACGTGGATCAAGGGATCTGTGTCTTTCCCTCGAGGCTGTCCCTCGAGGCTTTCCCACGAGGCTTTCCCACAGGGCTGTGCCACGTGCCACCTTGGTGGGAGTCGATCCTCGGCGTGAAAGACGAGCCGGTGAAGGGAAAAGAGGTTCCTCTGGAATGGACTGAGACATCTGGGGGACTCTTGGAATGGTGGCACGACCCTGGAGTTCCTCTCGCCGTTCCTGTTGAGAGGGCCTCCTCTTGAGATGCGACGGGAACGCCGGGAACTCTTTCCCGACGAAGCAGGGAAAGGATCCCTCATCTCGAGCTACGAGGCGGAAACGGGGCTCCTCTGGATGTGGGCGGGACCATCGTGACTCCTCTCGAGTGGAGACGGGTAGGCCGGGGAACTTCTTGATTTGCACCAAGGGTGTGAAGGACCCTTTCGAAGTTCCAGAGGTGAGGTGTGATCAGCCTCGAGACGCCTCAGCGGAAATGGGCCTCATCTCGCCTGGAGGGGAGAACCTCCTGGATTTTCTCGAGTTGCGGCAGGTCTTCTCGAGTTACGACGGGGACCTCAGGGACCCGCTCTGGTGGCCTCAGGAAAGGCCAGTCCCCATGCGAGTTGCTAGGGGACCTCTCGGGATTCCTCTCCCGTCCATGCCAGGGCCTCAGTCCTTGTGTGGAGTCGGGGCCAGAACCTGAGGATTCCTCTCCAGTGTTGCCATGGATCTTGGGGTGCTTCTGAGTCTCCCCAGGGGAGT
This sequence comes from Budorcas taxicolor, assembly GCF_023091745.1. Classification (NCBI taxonomy): domain Eukaryota; kingdom Metazoa; phylum Chordata; class Mammalia; order Artiodactyla; family Bovidae; genus Budorcas; species Budorcas taxicolor. Next base: position 46,112 of record NW_026291920.1, on the reverse strand, counting down.
CAGGCCTCGTCTCGAGGTGGGGCATGCACGTGCGCTTTCCTCCCGAGCTGCAGCAGTAGTGTCACGCTTCCTGTCACGTGGATCAAGGGATCTGTGGCTTTCCCTCGAGGCTGTCCCTCGAGGCTTTCCCACGAGGCTTTCCCACAGGGCTGTGCCACGTGCCACCTTGGTGTGAGTCGATCCTCGGCGTGAAAGACGAGCCGGTGAAGGGAAAAGAGGTTCCTCTGGAATGGACTGCGACATCTGGGGGACTCTTGGAATGGTGGCACGACCCTGGAGTTCCTCTCGCCGTTCCTGTTGAGAGGGCCTCCTCTTGAGATGCGACGGGAACGCCGGGAACTCTTTCCCGACGAAGCAGGGAAAGGATCCCTCATCTCTAGCTACGAGGCGGAAACGGGGCTCCTCTGGATGTGGGCGGGACCCTCGTGATTCCTCTCGAGTGGAGACGGCTAGGTCGGGGAACTTCTTGATTTGCACCAAGGGTGTGAAGGACCCTTTCGAAGTTCCAGAGGTGAGATGTGATCAACCTCGAGACGCCTCAGCGGAAATGGGCCTCATCTCGCCTGGAGGGGAGAACCTCCTGGATTTTCTCGAGTTGCGGCAGGTCTTCTCGAGTTACGACGGGGACCTCAGGGACCCGCTCTGGTGGCCTCAGGAAAGGCCAGTCCCCATGCCAGTTGCTAGGGGACCTCTCGGGATTCCTCTCCCGTCCATGCCGGGGCCTCAGTCCTTGTGTGGAGTCGGGGCCAGAACCTGAGGATTCCTCTCCAGTGTTGCCATGGATCTTGGGGTGCTTCTGAGTCTCCCCAGGGGAGTCAGGCCTCGTCTCGAGGTGGGGCATGCACGTGCGCTTTCCTCCCGAGCTGCAGCAGTAGTGTCACGCTTCCTGTCACGTGGATCAAGGGATCTGTGGCTTTCCCTCGAGGCTGTCCCTCGAGGCTTTCCCACGAGGCTTTCCCACAGGGCTGTGCCACGTGCCACCTTGGTGTGAGTCGATCCTCGGCGTGAAAGACGAGCCGGGGAAGGGAAAAGAGGTTCCTCTGGAATGGACTGAGACATCTGGGGGACTCTTGGAATGGTGGCACGACCCTGGAGTTCCTCTCGCCGTTCCTGTTGAGAGGGCCTCCTCTTGAGATGCGACGGGAACGCCGGGAACTCTTTCCCGACGAAGCAGGGAAAGGATCCCTCATCTCGAGCTACGAGGCGGAAACGGGGCTCCTCTGGATGTGGGCGGGACCATCGTGACTCCTCTCGAGTGGAGACGGGTAGGTCGGGGAACTTCTTGATTTGCACCAAGGGTAGGAAGGACCCTTTCGAAGTTCCAGAGGTGAGGTGTGATCAGCCTCGAGACGCCTCAGCGGAAATGGGCCTCATCTCGCCTGGAGTGGAGAACCTCCTGGATTTTCTCGAGTTGCGGCAGGTCTTCTTGAGTTACGACGGGGACCTCAGGGACCCGCTCTGGTGGCATCAGGAAAGGCCAGTCCCCATGCCAGTTGCTAGGGGACCTCTCGGGATTCCTCTCCCGTCCATGCCGGGGCCTCAGTCCTTGTGTGGAGTCGGGGCCAGAACCTGAGGATTCCTCTCCAGTGTTGCCATGGATCTTGGGGTGCTTCTGAGTCTCCCCAGGGGAGTCAGGCCTCGTCTCGAGTGGGGGCATGCATGTGCGCTTTTGTCCCGAACTGCAGCAGTAGTGTCACGCTTCCTGTCACGTGGATCAAGGGATCTGTGGCTTTCCCTCTAGGCTGTCCCTGGAGGCTTTCCCACGAGGCTTTCCCACAGGGCTGTGCCACGTGCCACCTTGGTGGGAGTCGATCCTCGGCGTGAAAGACGAGCCGGTGAAGGGAAAAGAGGTTCCTCTGGAATGGACTGAGACATCTGGGGTACTCTTGGAATGGTGGCACGACCCTGGAGTTCCTCTCGCCGTTCCTGTTGAGAGGGCCTCCTCTTGAGATGCGACGGGAACGCCGGGAACTCTTTCCCGACGAAGCAGGGAAAGAATCCCTCATCTCGAGCTACGAGGCGGAAACGGGGCTCCTCTGGATGTGGGCGGGACCCTCGTGATTCCTCTCGAGTGGAGACGGCTAGGTCGGGAACTTCTTGATTTGCACCAAGGGTGTGAAGGACCCTTTCAAAGTCCCAGAGGTGAGGTGTGATCAGCCTCGAGACGCCTCAGCGGAAATGGGCCTCATCTCGCCTAGAGGGGAGAACCTCCTGGATTTTCTCGAGTTGCGGCAGGTCTTCCCGAGTTACAACGGGGACCTCAGGGACCCGCTCTGGTGGCCTCAGGAAAGGCCAGTCCCCATGCGAGTTGCTAGGGGACCTCTCGGGATTCCTCTCCCGTCCATGCCGGGGCCTCAGTCCTTGTGTGGAGTCGGGGCCGGAACCTGAGGATTCCTCTCCAGTGTTGCCATGGATCTTGGGGTGCTTCTGAGTCTCCCCAGGGGAGTCAGGCCTCGTCTCGAGTGGGGGCATGCACGTGTGCTTTCCTCCCGAGCTGCAGCAGTAGTGTCACGCTTCCTGTCACGTGGATCAGGGGATCTGTGGCTTTCCCTCGAGGCTGTCCCTCGAGGCTTTCCCACGAGGCTTTCCCACAGGGCTGTGCCACGTGCCACCTTGGTGTGAGTCGATCCTCGGCGTGAAAGACGAGCCGGTGAAGGGAAAAGAGGTTCCTCTGGAATGGACTGAGACATCTGGGGGACTCTTGGAATGGTGGCACGACCCTGGAGTTCCTCTCGCCGTTGCAGTTGAGAGGGCCTCCTCTTGAGATGCGACAGGAACGCCGGGAAATCTTTCCCGAGCAAGCAGGAAAAGGATCCCTCATCTCGAGCTACCAGGCGGAAACGGGGCTCCTCTGGATGTGGGCGGGACCCTCGTGTTTCCTCTCGAGTGGAGACGGGTATTTCGGGGAACTTCTTGATTTGCACCAAGGGTGTGAAGGACCCTTTCGAAGTTCCAGAGGTGAGGTGTGATCAGCCTCGAGACGCCTCAGCGGAAATGGGCCTCATCTCGCCTGGAGGGGAGAACCTCCTGGATTTTCTCGAGTTGCGGCAGGTCTTCTCGAGTTACGACGGGGACCTCAGGGACCCGCTCTGGGGGCCTCAGGAAAGGCCAGTCCCCATGTGAGCTGCTAGGGGACCTCTCGGGGTTCCTCTCCCGTCCATGCCGGGGCCTCAGTCCTTGTGTGGAGTCGGTGCCGGAACCTGAGGATTCCTCTCCAGTGTTGCCATGAATCCTGGGGTGCTTCTGAGTCTCCCCAGGGGAGTCAGGCCTCGTCTCGAGTGGGTGAATGCACGTACGCTTTCCTCCCGAGCTGCAGCAGTAGTGTCACGCTTCCTGTCACGTGGATCAAGGGATCTGTGGTTTCCCTCGAGGCTGTCCCTTGAGGCTTTCCCACGAGGCTTTCCCACAGGGCTGTGCCACCTGCCACCTTGGTGTGAGTCGATCCTCGGCGTGAAAGACGAGCCGGTGAAGGGAAAAGAGGTTCCTCTGGAATGGACTGAGACATCTGGGGGACTCTTGGAATGGTGGCACGACCCTGGAGTTCCTCTCGCCGTTCTGTTGAGAGGGCCTCCTCTTGAGATGCGACGGGAACGCCGGGAACTCTTTCCCGATGAAGCAGGGAAAGGATCCCTCATTTCGAGCTACCAGGCGGAAACGGGGCTCCTCTGGATGTGGGCGGGACCCTCGTGTTTCCTCTCGAGTGGAGACGGGTATGTCGGGGAACTTCTTGATTTGCACCAAGGGTGTGAAGGACCCTTTCGAAGTTCCAGAGGTGAGGTGTGATCAGCCTCGAGACGCCTCAGCGGAAAAGGGCCTCATCTCGCCTGGAGGGGAGAACCTCCTGGATTTTCTCGAGTGGCGGCAGGTTTTCTCGAGTTACGACGGGGACCTCAGGGACCCGCTCTGGTCGCCTCAGGACAGGCCAGTCCACATGCGAGTTGCTAGGGGACCTCTCGGGATTCCTCTTCCGTCCATGCCGCGGCCTAAGTCCTTGTGTGGAGTCGGGGCCGGAACCTGAGGATTCCTCTCCAGTGTTGCCATGGATCCTGGGGTGCTTCTGAGTCTCCCCAGGGGAGTCAGGCCTCGTCTCGAGTGGGTGAATGCACGTACGCTTTCCTCCCGAGCTGCAGCAGTAGTGTCACGCTTCCTGTCACGTGGATCAAGGGATCTGTGGTTTCCCTCGAGGCTGTCCCTTGAGGCTTTCCCACGAGGCTTTCCCACAGGGCTGTGCCACCTGCCACCTTGGTGTGAGTCGATCCTCGGCGTGAAAGAGGAGCCGGTGAAGGGAAAAGAGGTTCCTCTGGAATGGACTGAGACATCTGGGGGACTCTTGGAATGGTGGCACGACCCTGGAGTTCCTCTCGCCGTTCTGTTGAGAGGGCCTCCTCTTGAGATGCGACGGGAACGCCGGGAAATCTTTCCGAGCAAGCAGGGAAAGGATCGCTCATCTCGAGCTACCAGGCGGAAACGGGGCTCCTCTGGATGTGGGCGGGACCCTCGTGTTTCCTCTCGAGTGGAGACGGGTATGTCGGGGAACTTCTTGATTTGCACCAAGGGTGTGAAGGACCCTTTCGAAGTTCCAGAGGTGAGGTGTGATCTGCCTCGAGATGCCTCAGCGGAAAAGGGCCTCATCTCCCTGGAGGGGAGAACCTCCTGGATTTTCTCGAGTTGCGGCAGGTCTTCTCGAGTTACGACGGGGACCTCAGGGAACGCTCTGGTGGCCTCAGGAAAGGCCAGTCCCCATGCGAGCTGCTAGGGGACCTCTCGGGATTCCTCTCCCGTCCATGCCGCGGCCTCAGTCCTTGTGTGGAGTCGGGGCCGGAACCTGAGGTTTCCTCTTCAGTGTTGCCATGGATCTTGGGGTGCTTCTGAGTCTCCCCAGGGGAGTCAGGCCTCGTCTCGAGTGGGGGCATGCACGTGCGCTTAACTCCCGAGCTGCAGCAGTGGTGTCACGCTTCCTGTCACGTGGATCAAGGGATTTGTGGTTTCTCTCGAGGCTTTCGCTCGAGGCTTTCCCACGAGGCTTTCCCACAGGGCTGTGCCACGTGCCACCTTTTTGGGGTCGATCCTCGGCGTGAAAGACGAGCCGGTGAAGGGAAAAGAGGTTCCTCTGGAATGGACTGAGACATCTGGGGGACTCTTGGAATGGTGGCACGACCCTGAAGTTCATCTCGCCGTTCCTGTTGAGAGGGACTCCTTTGAGATGCGACGGGAACGCCGGGAAAACTTTCCCGACGAAGCAGGGAAAGGATCCCTCATCTCGAGCTACGAGGCGGAAATGGGCTCCTTTGGATGGGGGCGGGACCCACGTGTTTCCTCTCGAGTGGAGACGGGTATGTCGGGGAACTTCTTGATTTGCACCAAGGGTGTGAAGGACCCTTTCGAAGTTCCAGAGGTGAGGTGTGATCAGCCCCGAGACGCCTCAGCGGAAATGGGCCTCATCTCGCCTGGAGGGGAGAACCTCCTGGATTTTCTCGAGTTGCGGCAGGTCTTCTCGAGTTACGACGGGGACCCCAGGGACCCGCTCTGGTGGCCTCAGGAAAGGCCAGTCCCCGTGCGAGTTGCTAGGGGCCATCTCGGGATTCCTCTCCCGTCCATGCCGCGGCCTCAGTCCTTGTGTGGAGTCGGGGCCGGAACCTGAGGATTCCTCTCCAGTGTTGCCATGGATCCTGGGGTGCTTCTGAGTCTCCCCAGGGGAGTCAGGCCTCGTCTCGAGTGGGTGAATGCACGTACGCTTTCCTACCGAGCTGCAGCAGTAGTGTCACGCTTCCTGTCACGTGGACCAAGGGATCTGTGGTTTCCCTCGAGGCTGTCCCTTGAGGCTTTCCCACGAGGCTTTCCCACAGGGCTGTGCCACGTGCCACCTTGGTGTGAGTCAATCCTCGGCGTGAAAGACGAGCCGGTGAAGGGAAAAGAGGTTCCTCTGGAATGGACTGAGACATCTGGGGGACTCTTGGAATGGTGGCACGACCCTGGAGTTCCTCTCGCCGTTCTGTTGAGAGGGCCTCCTCTTGAGATGCGACGGGAACGCCGGGATCTCTTTCCCGAGCAAGCAGGGAAAGGATCGCTCATCTCGAGCTACGAGGCGGAAACGGGGCTCCTCTGGATGTGGGCGGGACCCTCGTGATTCCTCTCGAGTGGAGACGGCTAGGTCGGGAACTTCTTGATTTGCACCAAGGGTGTGAAGGGCCCTTTCGAAGTTCCAGAGGTCAGGTGTGATCAGCCTCGAGACGCCTCAGCGGAAATGGGCCTCATCTCGCCTGGAGGGGAGAACCTCCTGGATTTTCTCGAGTTGCGGCAGGTCTTCTCGAGTTACGACGGCTACCTCAGGGACCCGCTCTGGTGGCCTCAGGAAAGGCCAGTCCCCATGCGAGTTGCTAGGGGACCTCTCGGGATTCCTCTCCCGTCCATGCCGGGGCCTCAGTCCTTGTGTGGAGTCGGGGCCGGAACCTGAGGATTCCTCTCCAGTGTTGCCATGGATCTTGGGGTGCTTCTGAGTCTCCCCAGGGGAGTCAGGCCTCGTCTCGAGTGGGGGCATGCACGTGCGCTTTCCTCCCGAGCTGCAGCAGTAGTGTCACGCTTCCTGTCACGTGGATCAAGGGATCTGTGGCTTTCCCTCGAGGCTGTCCCTCGAGGCTTTCCCACGAGGCTTTCCCACAGGGCTGTGCCACGTGCCACCTTGGTGTGAGTCGATCCTCGGCGTGAAAGACGAGCCGGTGAAGGGAAAAGAGGTTCCTCTGGAATGGACTGAGACATCTGGGGGACTCTTGGAATGGTGGCACGACCCTGGAGTTCCTCTCGCCGTTCCTGTTGAGAGGGCCTCCTCTTGAGATGCGACGGGAACGCCGGGAACTCTTTCCCGACGAAGCAGGGAAAGGATCCCTCATCTCGAGCTACGAGGCGGAAACGGGGCTCCTCTGGATGTGGGCGGGACCCTCGTGATTCCTCTCGAGTGGAGACGGCTAGGTCGGGGAACTTCTTGATTTGCACCAAGGGTGTGAAGGACCCTTTCGAAGTTCCAGAGGTGAGGTGTGACCAGCCTCGAGACGCCTCAGCGGAAATGGGCGTCATCTCGCCTGGAGGGGAGAACCTCCTGGATTTTCTCGAGTTGCGGCAGGTCTTCTCGAGTTACGACGGGGACCTCAGGGACCCGCTCTGGTCGCCTCAGGACAGGCCATTCCACATGCGAGTTGCTAGGGGACCTCTCGGGATTCCTCTCCCGTCCATGCCGCGGCCTCAGTCCTTGTGTGGAGTCGGGGCCGGAACCTGAGGTTTCCTCTCCAGTGTTGCCATGGATCCTGGGGTGCTTCTGAGTCTCCCCAGGGGAGTCAGGCCTCGTCTCGAGTGGGTGAATGCACGTACGCTTTCCTCCCGAGCTGCAGCAGTAGTGTCACGCTTCCTGTCACGTGGACCAAGGGATCTGTGGTTTCTCTCGAGGCTTTCGCTCGAGGCTTTCCCACGAGGCTTTCCCACAGGGCTGTGCCACGTGCCACCTTGTTGGGAGTCGATCCTCGGCGTGAAAGACGAGCCGGTGAAGGGAAAAGAGGTTCCTCTGGAATGGACTGAGACATCTGGGGGACTCTTGGAATGGTGGCACGACCCTGGAGTTCCTCTCGCCGTTCCTGTTGAGAGGGCCTCCTTTGAGATGCGACGTGAACGCCGGGAAATCTTTCCCGACGAAGCCGGGAAAGGATCCCTCATCTCGAGCTACGAGGCGGAAACGGGGCTCCTTTGGATGGGGGCAGGACCCGCGTGTTTCCTCTCGAGTGGAGACGGGTATGTCGGGGAACTTCTTGATTTGCACCAAGGGTGTGTAGGACCCTTTCGAAGTTCCAGAGGTGAGGTGTGATCCGCCTCTAGAGGCCTCAGCGGAAATGGGCCTCATCTCGCCTGGAGGGGAGAACCTCCTGGATTTTCTCGACTTGCGGCAGGTCTTCTCGAGTTACGACGGGGACCTCAGGGATCCGCTCTGGTGGCCTCAGGAAAGGCCAGTCCCCGTGCGAGTTGCTAGGGGCCATCTCGGGATTCCTCTCCCGTCCATGCCGAGGCCTAAGACCTTGTGTGGAGTCGTGGCCGGAAACTGAGGATTCCTCTCTAGTGTTGCCATGGATCTTGGGGTGCTTCTGAGTCTCCCCAGGGGAGTCGGGCCTCGTCTCGAGTGGGGGCATGCACGTGCGCTTTCCTCCCGAGCTGCAGCAGTAGTGTCAAGCTTCCTGTCACGTGGATCAAGGGATCTGTGGCTTTCCCTCGAGGCTGTCCCTCGAGGCTTTCCCACGAGGCTTTCCCACAGGGCTGTGCCACGTGCCACCTTGGTGTGAGTCGATCCTCGGCGTGAAAGACGAGCCGGTGAAGGGAAAAGAGGTTCCTCTGGAATGGACTGTGACATCTGGGGGATTCTTGAAATGGTGGCACGACCCTGGAGTTCCTCTCGCCGTTCCTGTTGAGAGGGCCTCCTCTTGAGATGCGACGGGAACGCCGGGAACTCTTTCCCGATGAAGCAGGGAAAGGATCCCTCATTTCGAGCTACCAGGCGGAAACGGGGCTCCTCTGGATGTGGGCGGGACCCTCGTGTTTCCTCTCGAGTGGAGACGGGTATGTCGGGGAACTTCTTGATTTGCACCAAGGGTGTGAAGGACCCTTTCGAAGTTCCAGAGGTGAGGTGTGATCAGCCTCGAGACGCCTCAGCGGAAAAGGGCCTCATCTCGCCTGGAGGGGAGAACCTACTGGATTTTCTCGAGTGGCGGCAGGTTTTCTCGAGTTACGACGGGGACCTCAGGGACCCGCTCTGGTCGCCTCAGGACAGGCCAGTCCACATGCGAGTTGCTAGGGGACCTCTCGGGATTCCTCTTCCGTCCATGCCGCGGCCTAAGTCCTTGTGTGGAGTCGGGGCCGGAACCTGAGGATTCCTCTCCAGTGTTGCCATGGATCCTGGGGTGCTTCTGAGTCTCCCCAGGGGAGTCAGGCCTCGTCTCGAGTGGGTAAATGCACGTACGCTTTCCTCCCGAGCTGCAGCAGTAGTGTCACGCTTCCTGTCACGTGGATCAAGGGATCTGTGGTTTCCCTCGAGGCTGTCCCTTGAGGCTTTCCCACGAGGCTTTCCCACAGGGCTGTGCCACCTGCCACCTTGGTGTGAGTCGATCCTCGGCGTGAAAGACGAGCCGGTGAAGGGAAAAGAGGTTCCTCTGGAATGGACTGAGACATCTGGGGGACTCTTGGAATGGTGGCACGACCCTGGAGTTCCTCTCGCCGTTCTGTTGAGAGGGCCTCCTCTTGAGATGCGACGGGAACGCCGGGAACTCTTTCCGAGCAAGCAGGGAAAGGATCGCTCATCTCGAGCTACCAGGCGGAAACGGGGCTCCTCTGGATGTGGGCGGGACCCTCGTGTTTCCTCTCGAGTGGAGACGGGTATGTCGGGGAACTTCTTGATTTGCACCAAGGGTGTGAAGGACCCTTTCGAAGTTCCAGAGGTGAGGTGTGATCTGCCTCGAGATGCCTCAGCGGAAAAGGGCCTCATCTCCCTGGAGGGGAGAACCTCCTGGATTTTCTCGAGTTGCGGCAGGTCTTCTCGAGTTACGACGGGGACCTCAGGGACCCGCTCTGGTGGCCTCAGGAAAGGCCAGTCCCCATGCGAGCTGCTAGGGGACCTCTCGGGATTCCTCTCCCGTCCATGCCGCGGCCTCAGTCCTTGTGTGGAGTCGGGGCCGGAACCTGAGGTTTCCTCTTCAGTGTTGCCATGGATCTTGGGGTGCTTCTGAGTCTCCCCAGGGGAGTCAGGCCTCGTCTCGAGTGGGGGCATGCACGTGCGCTTAACTCCCGAGCTGCAGCAGTGGTGTCACGCTTCCTGTCACGTGGATCAAGGGATTTGTGGTTTCTCTCGAGGCTTTCGCTCGAGGCTTTCCCACGAGGCTTTCCCACAGGGCTGTGCCACGTGCCACCTTGTTGGGGTCGATCCTCGGCGTGAAAGACGAGCCGGTGAAGGGAAAAGAGGTTCCTCTGGAATGGACTGAGACATCTGGGGGACTCTTGGAATGGTGGCACGACCCTGAAGTTCCTCTCGCCGTTCCTGTTGAGAGGGCCTCCTTTGAGATGCGACGGGAACGCCGGGAAATCTTTCCCGACGAAGCAGGGAAAGGATCCCTCATCTCGAGCTACGAGGCGGAAATGGGCTCCTTTGGATGGGGGCGGGACCCGCGTGTTTCCTCTCGAGTGGAGACGGGTATGTCGGGGAACTTCTTGATTTGCACCAAGGGTGTGAAGGACCCTTTCGAAGTTCCAGAGGTGAGGTGTGATCAGCCCCGAGACGCCTCAGCGGAAATGGGCCTCATCTCGCCTGGAGGGGAGAACCTCCTGGATTTTCTCGAGTTGCGGCAGGTCTTCTCGAGTTACGACGGGGACCCCAGGGACCCGCTCTGGTGGCCTCAGGAAAGGCCAGTCCCCGTGCGAGTTGCTAGGGGCCATCTCGGGATTCCTCTCCCGTCCATGCCGCGGCCTCAGTCCTTGTGTGGAGTCGGGGCCGGAACCTGAGGATTCCTCTCCAGTGTTGCCATGGATCCTGGGGTGCTTCTGAGTCTCCCCAGGGGAGTCAGGCCTCGTCTCGAGTGGGTGAATGCACGTACGCTTTCCTACCGAGCTGCAGCAGTAGTGTCACGCTTCCTGTCACGTGGACCAAGGGATCTGTGGTTTCCCTCGAGGCTGTCCCTTGAGGCTTTCCCACGAGGCTTTCCCACAGGGCTGTGCCATGTGCCACCTTGGTGTGAGTCAATCCTCGGCGTGAAAGACGAGCCGGTGAAGGGAAAAGAGGTTCCTCTGGAATGGACTGAGACATCTGGGGGACTCTTGGAATGGTGGCACGACCCTGGAGTTCCTCTCGCCGTTCTGTTGAGAGGGCCTCCTCTTGAGATGCGACGGGAACGCCGGGATCTCTTTCCCGAGCAAGCAGGGAAAGGATCGCTCATCTCGAGCTACCAGGCGGAAACGGGGCTCCTCTGGATTTGGGCGGGACCCTCGTGTTTCCTCTCGAGTGGAGACGGGTATGTCGGGGAACTTCTTGATTTGCACCAAGGGTGTGAAGGACCCTTTCGAAGTTCCAGAGGTGAGGTGTGATCTGCCTCGAGATGCCTCAGCGGAAAAGGGCCTCATCTCCCTGGAGGGGAGAACCTCCTGGATTTTCTCGAGTTGCGGCAGGTTTTCTCGAGTTACGACGGGGACCTCAGGGACCCGCTCTGGTGGCCTCAGGAAAGGCCAGTCCCCATGCGAGCTGCTAGGGGACCTCTCGGGATTCCTCTCCCGTCCATGCCGGGGCCTCAGTCCTTGTGTGGAGTCGGGGCCGGAACCTGAGGTTTCCTCTCCAGTGTTGCCATGGATCTTGGGGTGCTTCTGAGTCTCCCCAGGGGAGTCAGGCCTCGTCTCGAGTGGGGGCATGCACGTGCGCTTTCCTCCCGAGCTGCAGCAGTGGTGTCACGCTTCCTGTCACGTGGATCAAGGGATCTGTGGCATTCCCTCGAGGCTGTCCCTCGAGGCTTTGCCACGAGGCTTTCCCACAGGGCTGTGCCAAGTGCCACCTTGGTGTGAGTCGATCCTCAGCGTGAAAGACGAGCCGGTGAAGGGAAAAGAGGTTCCTCTGGAATGGACTGAGACATCTGGGGGACTCTTGGAATGGTGGCACGACCCTGGAGTTCCTCTCGCCGTTCCTGTTGAGAGGGCCTCCTCTTGAGTTGCGACGGGAACGCCGGGAACTCTTTCCCGATGAAGCAGGGAAAGGATCCCATATCTCGAGCTACCAGGCGGAAACGGGGCTCCTCTGGATGTGGGCGGGACCCTCGTGTTTCCTCTCGAGTGGAGACGGGTATGTCGGGGAACTTCTTGATTTGCACCAAGGGTGTGAAAGACCCTTTCGAAGTTCCAGAGGTGAGGGGTGATCAGCCTCGAGACGCCTCAGCGGAAATGGGCCTCATCTCGCCTGGAGGGGAGAACCTCCTGGATTTTCTCGAGTGGCGGCAGGTCTTCTTGAGTTACGACGGGGACCTCAGGGACCCGCTCTGGTCGCCTCAGGAAAGTCCAGTCCCCGTGCGAGTTGCTAGGGGCCATCTCGGGATTCCTCTCCCGTCCATGCCGGGGCCTAAGACCTTGTGTGGAGTCGGGGACGGAATCTGAGGATTCCTCTCCAGTGTTGCCATGGATCTTGGGGTGCTTCTGAGTCTCCCCAGGGGAGTCAGGCCTCGTCTCGAGTGGGGGCATGCACGTGCGCTTTCCTCCCGAGCTGCAGCAGTAGTGTCACGCTTCCTGTCACGTGGATCAAGGGATCTGTGGCTTTCCCTCGAGGCTGTCCCTCGAGGCTTTCCCACGAGGCTTTCCCACAGGGCTGTGCCACGTGCCACCTTGGTGTGAGTCGATCCTCGGCGTGAAAGACGAGCCGGTGAAGGGAAAAGAGGTTCCTCTGGAATGGACTGAGACATCTGGGGGACTCTTGGAATGGTGGCACGACCCTGGAGTTCCTCTCGCCGTGCCTGTTGAGAGGGCCTCCTCTTGAGATGCGACGGGAAAGCCGGGAACTCTTTCCCGAGCAAACAGGGAAAGGATCCCTCATCTCGAGCTACCAGGCGGAAACGGGGCTCCTCTGGATGTGGGCGGGACCCTCGTGTTTCCTTTCGTGTGGAGACGGGTATGTCGGGGAACTTCTTGATTTGCAACAAGGGTGTGAAGGACCCATTCAAAGTTCCAGAGGTGAGGTGTGATCCGACTCGAGACGCCTCAGCGGAATTGGGCCTCATCTCGCCTGGAGGGGAGAACCTCCTGGATTTTCTCGAGTTGCGGCAGGTCTTCTCGAGTTACGAAGGGGACCTCAGGGATCCGCTCTGGTGGCCTCAGGAAAGGCCAGTCCCCGTGCGAGTTGCTAGGGGCCATTTCGGGATTCCTCTCCCGTCCATGCCGGGGCCTAAGACCTTGTGTGGAGTCGGGGCCGGAACCTGAGGATTCCTCTCCAGTGTTGCCATGGATCTTGGGGTGCTTCTGAGTCTCCCCAGGGGAGTCAGGCCTCGTCTCGAGTGGGGGCATGCACGTGCGCTTTCCTCCCGAGCTGCAGCAGTAGTGTCACGCTTCCTGTCACGTGGATCAAGGGATCTGTGGCTTTCCCTCGAGGCTGTCCCTCGAGGCTTTCCCACGAGACTTTCCCACAGGGCTGTGCCACGTGCCACCTTGGTGGGAGTCGATCCTCGGCGTGAAAGACGAGCCGGTGAAGGGAAAAGAGGTTCCTCTGGAATGGACTGAGACATCTGGGGGACTCTTGGAATGGTGGCACGACCCTGGAGTTCCTCTCGCCGTTCCTGTTGAGAGGGTCTCCTCTTGAGTTGCGACGGGAACGCCGGGAACTCTTTCCCGATGAAGCAGGGAAAGGATCCCATATCTCGAGCTACCAGGCGGAAACGGGGCTCCTCTGGATGTGGGCGGGACCCTCGTGTTTCCTCTCGAGTGGAGACGGGTATGTCGGGGAACTTCTTGATTTGCACCAAGGGTGTGAAGGACCCTTTCGAAGTTCCAGAGGTGAGGGGTGATCAGCCTCGAGACGCCTCAGCGGAAATGGGCCTCATCTCGCCTGGAGGGGAGAACCTCCTGGATTTTCTCGAGTGGCGGCAGGTCTTCTTGAGTTACGACGGGGACCTCAGGGACCCGCTCTGGTCGCCTCAGGAAAGTCCAGTCCCCGTGCGAGTTGCTAGGGGCCATCTCGGGATTCCTCTCCCGTCCATGCCGGGGCCTAAGACCTTGTGTGGAGTTGGGGCCGGAATCTGAGGATTCCTCTCCAGTGTTGCCATGGATCTTGGGGTGCTTCTGAGTCTCCCCAGGGGAGTCAGGCCTCGTCTCGAGTGGGGGCATGCACGTGCGCTTTCCTCCCGAGCTGCAGCAGTAGTGTCACGCTTCCTGTCACGTGGATCAAGGGATCTGTGGCTTTCCCTCGAGGCTGTCCCTCGAGGCTTTCCCACGAGGCTTTCCCACAGGGCTGTGCCACGTGCCACCTTGGTGTGAGTCGATCCTCGGCGTGAAAGACGAGCCGGTGAAGGGAAAAGAGGTTCCTCTGGAATGGACTGAGACATCTGGGGGACTCTTGGAATGGTGGCACGACCCTGGAGTTCCTCTCGCCGTGCCTGTTGAGAGGGCCTCCTCTTGAGATGCGACGGGAAAGCCGGGAACTCTTTCCCGAGCAAACAGGGAAAGGATCCCTCATCTCGAGCTACCAGGCGGAAACGGGGCTCCTCTGGATGTGGGCGGGACCCTCGTGTTTCCTCTCGTGTGGAGACGGGTATGTCGGGGAACTTCTTGATTTGCACCAAGGGTGTGAAGGACCCATTCAAAGTTCCAGAGGTGAGGTGTGATCCGACTCGAGACGCCTCAGCGGAATTGGGCCTCATCTTGCCTGGAGGGGAGAACCTCCTGGATTTTCTCGAGTTGCGGCAGGTCTTCTCGAGTTACGAAGGGGACCTCAGGGATCCGCTCTGGTGGCCTCAGGAAAGGCCAGTCCCCGTGCGAGTTGCTAGGGGCCATTTCGGGATTCCTCTCCCGTCCATGCCGGGGCCTAAGACCTTGTGTGGAGTCGGGGCCGGAACCTGAGGATTCCTCTCCAGTGTTGCCATGGATCTTGGGGTGCTTCTGAGTCTCCCCAGGAGAGTCAGGCCTCGTCTCGAGTGGGGGCATGCACGTGCGCTTTCCTCCCGAGCTGCAGCAGTAGTGTCACGCTTCCTGTCACGTGGATCAAGGGATCTGTGGCTTTCCCTCGAGGCTGTCCCTCGAGGCTTTCCCACGAGGCTTTCCCACAGGGCTGTGCCACGTGCCACCTTGGTGGGAGTCGATCCTCGGCGTGAAAGACGAGCCGGTGAAGGGAAAAGAGGTTCCTCTGGAATGGACTGAGACATCTGGGGGACTCTTGGAATGGTGGCACGACCCTGGAGTTCCTCTCGCCGTTCCTGTTGAGAGGGCCTCCTCTTGAGATGCGACGGGAACGCCGGGAACTCTTTCCCGACGAAGCAGGGAAAGGATCCCTCATCTCGAGCTACCAGGCGGAAACGGGGCTCCTCTGGATGTGGGCGGGACCCTCGTGATTCCTCTCGAGTGGAGACGGCTAGGTCGGGGAACTTCTTGATTTGCACCAAGGGTGTGAAGAATCCTTTCGAAGTTCCAGAAGTGAGGTGTGATCAGCCTCGAGACGCCTCAGCGGAAATGGGCCTCATCTCGCCTGGAGGGGAGAACCTCCTGGATTTTCTCGAGTTGCGGCAGGTCTTCTCGAGTTACGACGGGGACCTCAGGGACCCGCTCTGGTGGCCTCAGGAAAGGCCAGTCCCCATGCGAGTTGCTAGGGGAGCTCTCGGGATTCCTCTCCCGTCCATGCCGCGGCCTCAGTCCTTGTGTGGAGTCGGGGCCGGAACCTGAGGTTTCCTCTCCAGTGTTGCCATGGATCCTGGGGTGCTTCTGAGTCTCCCCAGGGGAGTCAGGCCTCGTCTCGAGTGGGTGAATGCACGTACGCTTTCCTCCCGAGCTGCAGCAGTAGTGTCACGCTTCCTGTCACGTGGACCAAGGGATCTGTGGTTTCTCTCGAGGCTTTCGCTCGAGGCTTTCCCACGAGGCTTTCCCACAGGGCTGTGCCACGTGCCACCTTGTTGGGAGTCGATCCTCGGCGTGAAAGACGAACCGGTGAAGGGAAAAGAGGTTCCTCTGGAATGGACTGAGACATCTGGGGGACTCTTGGAATGGTGGCACGACCCTGGAGTTCCTCTCGCCGTTCCTGTTGAGAGGGCCTCCTTTGAGATGCGACGTGAACGCCGGGAAATCTTTCCCGACGAAGCAGGGAAAGGATCCCTCATCTCGAGCTACGAGGCGGAAACGGGGCTCCTTTCGATGGGGGCAGGACCCGCGTGTTTCCTCTCGAGTGGAGACGGGTATGTCGGGGAACTTCTTGACTCGCACCAAGGGTGTGAAGGACCCTTTCGAAGTTCCAGAGGTGAGGTGTGATCAGCCTCGAGACGCCTCAGCGGAAATGGGCCTCATCTTGCCTGGAGGGGAGAACCTCCTGGATTTTCTCGAGTTGCGGCAGGTCTTCTCGAGTTATGACGGGGACCTCAGGGACCCGCTCTGGTGGCCTCAGGAAAGGCCAGTCCTCATGCAGGTTGCTAGGGGACCTCTCGGGATTCCTCTCCCGTCCATGACGGGGCCTCAGTCCTTGTGTGGAGTCGTGGCCGGAAACTGAGGATTCCTCTCTAGTGTTGCCATGGATCTTGGGGTGCTTCTGAGTCTCCCCAGGGGAGTCGGGCCTCGTCTCGAGTGGGGGCATGCACGTGCGCTTTCCTCCCGAGCTGCAGCAGTAGTGTCAAGCTTCCTGTCACGTGGATCAAGGGATCTGTGGCTTTCCCTCGAGGCTGTCCCTCGAGGCTTTCCCACGAGGCTTTCCCACAGGGCTGTGCCACGTGCCACCTTGGTGTGAGTCGATCCTCGGCGTGAAAGACGAGCCGGTGAAGGGAAAAGAGGTTCCTCTGGAATGGACTGTGACATCTGGGGGATTCTTGAAATGGTGGCACGACCCTGGAGTTCCTCTCGCCGTTCCTGTTGAGAGGGCCTCCTCTTGAGATGCGACGGGAACGCCGGGAACTCTTTCCCGATGAAGCAGGGAAAGGATCCCTCATTTCGAGCTACCAGGCGGAAACGGGGCTCCTCTGGATGTGGGCGGGACCCTCGTGTTTCCTCTCGAGTGGAGACGGGTATGTCGGGGAACTTCTTGATTTGCACCAAGGGTGTGAAGGACCCTTTCGAAGTTCCAGAGGTGAGGTGTGATCAGCCTCGAGACGCCTCAGCGGAAAAGGGCCTCATCTCGCCTGGAGGGGAGAACCTCCTGGATTTTCTCGAGTGGCGGCAGGTTTTCTCGAGTTACGACGGGGACCTCAGGGACCCGCTCTGGTCGCCTCAGGACAGGCCAGTCCACATGCGAGTTGCTAGGGGACCTCTCGGGATTCCTCTTCCGTCCATGCCGCGGCCTAAGTCCTTGTGTGGAGTCGGGGCCGGAACCTGAGGATTCCTCTCCAGTGTTGCCATGGATCCTGGGGTGCTTCTGAGTCTCCCCAGGGGAGTCAGGCCTCGTCTCGAGTGGGTGAATGCACGTGCGCTTTCCTCCCGAGCTGCAGCAGTAGTGTCACGCTTCCTGTCACGTGGATCAAGGGATCTGTGGTTTCCCTCGAGGCTGTCCCTTGAGGCTTTCCCACGAGGCTTTCCCACAGGGCTGTGCCACCTGCCACCTTGGTGTGAGTCGATCCTCGGCGTGAAAGACGAGCCGGTGAAGGGAAAAGAGGTTCCTCTGGAATGGACTGAGACATCTGGGGGACTCTTGGAATGGTGGCACGACCCTGGAGTTCCTCTCGCCGTTCTGTTGAGAGGGCCTCCTCTTGAGATGCGACGGGAACGCCGGGAACTCTTTCCGAGCAAGCAGGGAAAGGATCGCTCATCTCGAGCTACCAGGCGGAAACGGGGCTCCTCTGGATGTGGGCGGGACCCTCGTGTTTCCTCTCGAGTGGAGACGGGTATGTCGGGGAACTTCTTGATTTGCACCAAGGGTGTGAAGGACCCTTTCGAAGTTCCAGAGGTGAGGTGTGATCTGCCTCGAGATGCCTCAGCGGAAAAGGGCCTCATCTCTCTGGAGGGGAGAACCTCCTGGATTTTCTCGAGTTGCGGCAGGTCTTCTCGAGTTACGACGGGGACCTCAGGGACCCGCTCTGGTGGCCTCAGGAAAGGCCAGTCCCCATGCGAGCTGCTAGGGGACCTCTCGGGATTCCTCTCCCGTCCATGCCGCGGCCTCAGTCCTTGTGTGGAGTCGGGGCCGGAACCTGAGGTTTCCTCTTCAGTGTTGCCATGGATCTTGGGGTGCTTCTGAGTCTCCCCAGGGGAGTCAGGCCTCGTCTCGAGTGGGGGCATGCACGTGCGCTTAACTCCCGAGCTGCAGCAGTGGTGTCACGCTTCCTGTCACGTGGATCAAGGGATTTGTGGTTTCTCTCGAGGCTTTCGCTCGAGGCTTTCCCACGAGGCTTTCCCACAGGGCTGTGCCACGTGCCACCTTGTTGGGGTCGATCCTCGGCGTGAAAGACGAGCCGGTGAAGGGAAAAGAGGTTCCTCTGGAATGGACTGAGACATCTGGGGGACTCTTGGAATGGTGGCACGACCCTGAAGTTCCTCTCGCCGTTCCTGTTGAGAGGGCCTCCTTTGAGATGCGACGGGAACGCCGGGAAATCTTTCCCGACGAAGCAGGGAAAGGATCCCTCATCTCGAGCTACGAGGCGGAAATGGCCTCCTTTGGATGGGGGCGGGACCCGCGTGTTTCCTCTCGAGTGGAGACGGGTATGTCGGGGAACTTCTTGATTTGCACCAAGGGTGTGAAGGACCCTTTCGAAGTTCCAGAGGTGAGGTGTGATCAGCCCCGAGACGCCTCAGCGGAAATGGGCCTCATCTCGCCTGGAGGGGAGAACCTCCTGGATTTTCTCGAGTTGCGGCAGGTCTTCTCGAGTTACGACGGGGACCTCAGGGACCCGCTCTGGTGGCCTCAGGAAAGGCCAGTCCCCGTGCGAGTTGCTAGGGGCCATCTAGGGATTCCTCTCCCGTCCATGCCGCGGCCTCAGTCCTTGTGTGGAGTCGGGGCCGGAACCTGAGGATTCCTCTCCAGTGTTGCCATGGATCCTGGGGTGCTTCTGAGTCTCCCCAGGGGAGTCAGGCCTCGTCTCGAGTGGGTGAATGCACGTACGCTTTCCTACCGAGCTGCAGCAGTAGTGTCACGCTTCCTGTCACGTGGACCAAGGGATCTGTGGTTTCCCTCGAGGCTGTCCCTTGAGGCTTTCCCACGAGGCTTTCCCACAGGTCTGTGCCACGTGCCACCTTGGTGTGAGACAATCCTCGGCGTGAAAGACGAGCCGGAGAAGGGAAAAGAGGTTCCTCTGGAATGGACTGAGACATCTGGGGGACTCTTGGAATGGTGGCACGACCCTGGAGTTCCTCTCGCCGTTCTGTTGAGAGGGCCTCCTCTTGAGATGCGACGGGAACGCCGGGATCTCTTTCCCGAGCAAGCAGGGAAAGGATCGGTCATCTCGAGCTACCAGGCGGAAACGGGGCTCCTCTGGATTTGGGCGGGACCCTCGTGTTTCCTCTCGAGTGGAGACGGGTATGTCGGGGAACTTCTTGATTTGCACCAAGGGTGTGAAGGACCCTTTCGAAGTTCCAGAGGTGAGGTGTGATCTGCCTCGAGATGCCTCAGCGGAAAAGGGCCTCATCTCCCTGGAGGGGAGAACCTCCTGGATTTTCTCGAGTTGCGGCAGGTTTTCTCGAGTTACGACGGGGACCTCAGGGACCCGCTCTGGTGGCCTCAGGAAAGGCCAGTCCCCATGCGAGCTGCTAGGGGACCTCTCGGGATTCCTCTCCCGTCCATGCCGGGGCCTCAGTCCTTGTGTGGAGTCGGGGCCGGAACCTGAGGTTTCCTCTCCAGTGTTGCCATGGATCTTGGGGTGCTTCTGAGTCTCCCCAGGGGAGTCAGGCCTCGTCTCGAGTGGGGGCATGCACGTGCGCTTAACTCCCGAGCTGCAGCAGTGGTGTCACGCTTCCTGTCACGTGGATCAAGGGATCTGTGGCTTTCCCTCGAGGCTGTCCCTCGAGGCTTTGCCACGAGGCTTTCCCACAGGGCTGTGCCAAGTGCCACCTTGGTGTGAGTCGATCCTCGGCGTGAAAGACGAGCCGGTGAAGGGAAAAGAGGTTCCTCTGGAATGGACTGAGACATCTGGGGGACTCTTGGAATGGTGGCACGACCCTGGAGTTCCTCTCGCCGTTCCTGTTGAGAGGGCCTCCTCTTGAGTTGCGACGGGAACGCCGGGAACTCTTTCCCGATGAAGCAGGGAAAGGATCCCATATCTCGAGCTACCAGGCGGAAACGGGGCTCCTCTGGATGTGGGCGGGACCCTCGTGTTTCCTCTCGAGTGGAGACGGGTATGTCGGGGAACTTCTTGATTTGCACCAAGGGTGTGAAGGACCCTTTCGAAGTTCCAGAGGTGAGGGGTGATCAGCCTCGAGACGCCTCAGCGGAAATGGGCCTCATCTCGCCTGGAGGGGAGAACCTCCTGGATTTTCTCGAGTGGCGGCAGGTCTTCTCGAGTTACGATGGGGACCTCAGGGACCCGCTCTGGTGGCCTCAGGAAAGGCCAGTCCCCATGCGAGTTGCTAGGGGAGCTCTCGGGATTCCTCTCCCGTCCATGACGGGGCCTCAGTCCTTGTGTGGAGTCGGGGCCGGAACCTGAGGATTCCTCTCCAGTGTTGCCATGGATCTTGGGGTGCTTCTGAGTCTCCCCAGGGGAGTCAGGCCTCGTCTCGAGTGGGGGCATGCACGTGCGCTTTCCTCCCGAGCTGCAGCAGTAGTGTCACGCTTCCTGTCACGTGGATCAAGGGATCTGTGGCTTTCCCTCGAGGCTGTCCCTCGAGGCTTTCCCCACGAGGCTTTCCCACAGGGCTGTGCCACGTGCCACCTTGGTGTGAGTCGATCCTCGGCGTGAAAGACGAGCCGGTGAAGGGAAACGAGGTTCCTCTGGCATGGACTGAGACATCTGGGGGTCTCTTGGAATGGTGGCACGACCCTGGTGTTCCTCTCGCCGTTCCTGTTGAGAGGGCCTCCTCTTGAGATGCGACGGGAACGCCGGGAACTCTTTCCCGAGCAAGCAGGGAAAGGATCCCTCATCTCGAGCTACCAGGCGGAAACGGGGCTCCTCTGGATGTGGGCGGGACCCTCGTGTTTCCTCTCGAGTGGAGACGGGTATGTCGTGGAACTTCTTGATTTGCACCAAGGGTGTGAATGACCCTTTCGAAGTTCCAGAGGTGAGGTGTGATCAGCCTCGAGACGCCTCATCGGAAATGGGCCTCATCTCGCCTGGAGGGGAGAACCTCCTGGATTTTCTCGAGTTGCGGCAGGTCTTCTCGAGTTACGACGGGGACCTCAGGGACCCGCTCTGGTCGCCTCAGGAAAGGCCAGTCCCCATGCGAGTTGCTAGGGGACCTCTCGGGATTCCTCTCCCGTCCATGCCGGGGCCTAAGACCTTGTGTGGAGTCGGGGTCGGAATCTGAGGATTCCTCTCCACTGTTGCCATGGATTTGAGTTGCTTCTGAGTCTCCCCAGGGGAGTCAGGCCTCGTCTAGAGTGGGGGCATTCACGTGCGGTTTCCTCCCGAGCTGCAGCAGTACTGACACGCTACCTGTCACGTGGATCAAGGATTTGTGGTTTCTCTCGAGGCTTTCGCTCCAGGCTTTCCCACGAGCTTTCCCACAGGGCTGTGCCACGTGCCACCTTGTTGGGAGTCGATCCTAGGCGTGAAAGACGAGCCGGTGAAGGGAAAAGAGGTTCCTCTGGAATGGACTGAGACATCTGGGGACTCTTGGAATGGTGGCACGACCCTGGAGTTCCTCTCGCCATTCCTGTTTAGAGGGCCTCCTTTGAGATGCGACGGGAACGCCGGGAAATCTTTCCCGACGAAGCAGGGAAAGGATCCTCATCTCGAGCTACGAGGCGCAAACGGGGCTCCTTTGGATGGGGGTGGGACCCGCGTGTTTCCTCTCGAGTGGAGACGGGTATGTCGGGAACTTCTTGATTTGCACCAAGGGTGTGAAGGACCCTTTCGAAGTTCCAGAGGTGAGGTGTGATCTGCCTCGAGATGCCTCAGCGGAAAAGGGCCTCATCTCCCTGGAGGGGAGAACCTCCTGGATTTTCTCGAGTTGCGGCAGGTTTTCTCGGGTTACGACGGGGACCTCAGGGACCCGCTCTGGTGGCCTCAGGAAAGGCCAGTCCCCATGCGAGCTGCTAGGGGACCTCTCGGGATTCCTCTCCGTCCATGCCGGGGCCTCAGTCCTTGTGTGGAGTCGGGGCCGGAACCTGAGGTTTCCTCTCCAGTGTTGCCATGGATCTTGGGGTGCTTCTGAGTCTCCCCAGGGGAGTCAGGCCTCGTCTCGAGTGCGGGCATGCACGTGCGCTTAACTCCCGAGCTGCAGTGGTGTCACGCTTCCTGTCACGTGGATCAAGGGATCTGTGGCTTTCCTCGAGGCTGTCCCTCGAGGCTTTGCCACGAGGCTTTCCCACAGGGCTGTGCAAGTGCCCCTTGGTGTGAGTCGATCCTCGGCGTGAAAGACGAGCCGGTGAAGGGAAAAGAGGTTCCTCTGGAATGGACTGAGACATCTGGGGGACTCTTGGAATGTGGCACGACCCTGGAGTTCCCTCTCGCCGTTCCTGTTGAGAGGGCCTCCTCTTGAGTTGCGACGGGAACGCCGGGGAAATCTTTCCCGATGAAGCAGGGAAAGGGATCCCATATCTCGAGCTACCAGGCGGAAACGGGGCTCCTCTGGATGTGGGCGGGACCCTCGTGTTTCCTCTCGAGTGGAGACGGGTATGTCGGGGAACTTCTTGATTTGCACCAAGGGTGTGAAGGACCCTTTCGAAGTTCCAGAGGTGAGGTGTGATCAGCCTCGAGACGCCTCAGCGGAAATGGGCCTCATCTCGCCTGGAGGGGAGAACCTCCTGGATTTTCCTCGAGTGGCGGCAGGTCTTCTTGAGTTACGACGGGGACCTCAGGGACCCGCTCTGGTCGCCTCAGGAAAGGCCAGTCCCCGTGCGAGTTGCTAGGGGCCATCTCGGGATTCCTCTCCCGTCCATGCCGGGGCCTAAGACCTTGTGTGGAGTCGGGGCCGGAATCTGAGGATCCTCTCCAGTGTTGCCATGGATCTTGGGGTGCTTCTGAGTCTCCCCAGGGGAGTCAGGCCTCGTCTCGAGTGGGGGCATGCACGTGCGCTTTCCTCCCGAGCTGCAGCAGTAGTGTCACGCTTCCTGTCACGTGGATCAAGGGATCTGTGGCTTTCCCTCGAGGCTGTCCCTCGAGGCTTTCCACGAGGCTTTCCCACAGGGCTGTGCCACGTGCCACCTTGGTGTGAGTTGATCCTCGGCGTGAAAGACGAGCCGGTGAAGGTAAACGAGGTTCCTCTGGCATGGACTGAGACATCTGGGGGTCTCTTGGAATGGTGGCACGACCCTGGTGTTCCTCTCGCCGTTCCTGTTGAGAGGGCCTCCTCTTGAGATGCGACGGGAACGCCGGGAACTCTTTCCCGAGCAAGCAGGGAAAGGATCCCTCATCTCGAGCTACCAGGCGGAAACGGGGCTCCTCTGGATGTGGGCGGGACCCTCGTGTTTCCTCTCGAGTGGAGACGGGTATGTCGTGGAACTTCTTGATTTGCACCAAGGGTGTGAATGACCCTTTCGAATTTCCAGAGGTGAGGTGTGATCAGCCTCGAGACGCCTCATCGGAAATGGGCCTCATCTCGCCTGGAGGGGAGAACCTCCTGGATTTTCTCGAGTTGCGGCAGGTCTTCTCGAGTTACGACGGGGACCTCAGGGACCCGCTCTGGTCGCCTCAGGAAAGGCCAGTCCCAATGCGAGTTGCTAGGGGACCTCTCGGGATTCCTCTCCCGTCCATGCCGGGGCCTAAGACCTTGTGTGGAGTCGGGGTCGGAATCTGAGGATTCCTCTCCACTGTTGCCATGGATTTGAGTTGCTTCTGAGTCTCCCCAGGGGAGTCAGGCCTCGTCTAGAGTGGGGGCATTCACGTGCGGTTTCCTCCCGAGCTGCAGCAGTACTGACACGCTACCTGTCACGTGGATCAAGGGATTTGTGGTTTCTCTCGAGGCTTTCGCTCCAGGCTTTCCCACGAGGCTTTCCCACAGGTCTGTGCCACGTGCCACCTTGTTGGGAGTCGATCCTAGGCGTGAAAGACGAGCCGGTGAAGGGAAAAGAGGTTCCTCTGGAATGGACTGAGACATCTGGGGGACTCTTGGAATGGTGGCACGACCCTGGAGTTCCTCTCGCCATTCCCGTTTAGAGGGCCTCCTTTGAGATGCGACGGGAACGCCGGGAAATCTTTCCCGACGAAGCAGGGAAAGGATCCCTCATCTCGAGCTACGAGGCGCAAACGGGGCTCCTTTGGATGGGGGTGGGACCCGCGTGTTTCCTCTCGAGTGGAGACGGGTATGTCGGGGAACTTCTTGATTTGCACCAAGGGTGTGAAGGACCCTTTCGAAGTTCCAGAGGTGAGGTGTGATCTGCCTCGAGATGCCTCAGCGGAAAAGGGCCTCATCTCCCTGGAGGGGAGAACCTCCTGGATTTTCTCGAGTTGCGGCAGGTTTTCTCGAGTTACGACGGGGACCTCAGGGACCCGCTCTGGTGGCCTCAGGAAAGGCCAGTCCCCATGCGAGCTGCTAGGGGACCTCTCGGGATTCCTCTCCCGTCCATGCCGGGGCCTCAGTCCTTGTGTGGAGTCGGGGCCGGAACCTGAGGTTTCCTCTCCAGTGTTGCCATGGATCTTGGGGTGCTTCTGAGTCTCCCCAGGGGAGTCAGGCCTCGTCTCGAGTGGGGGCATGCACGTGCGCTTAACTCCCGAGCTGCAGCAGTGGTGTCACGCTTCCTGTCACGTGGATCAAGGGATCTGTGGCTTTCCCTCGAGGCTGTCCCTCGAGGCTTTGCCACGAGGCTTTCCCACAGGGCTGTGCCAAGTGCCACCTTGGTGTGAGTCGATCCTCGGCGTGAAAGACGAGCCGGTGAAGGGAAAAGAGGTTCCTCTGGAATGGACTGAGACATCTGGGGGACTCTTGGAATGGTGGCACGACCCTGGAGTTCCTCTCGCCGTTCCTGTTGAGAGGGCCTCCTCTTGAGTTGCGACGGGAACGCCGGGAACTCTTTCCCGATGAAGCAGGGAAAGGATCCCATATCTCGAGCTACCAGGCGGAAACGGGGCTCCTCTGGATGTGGGCGGGACCCTCGTGTTTCCTCTCGAGTGGAGACGGGTATGTCGGGGAACTTCTTGATTTGCACCAAGGGTGTGAAGGACCCTTTCGAAGTTCCAGAGGTGAGGTGTGATCAGCCTCGAGACGCCTCAGCGGAAATGGGCCTCATCTCGCCTGGAGGGGAGAACCTCCTGGATTTTCTCGAGTGGCGGCAGGTCTTCTTGAGTTACGACGGGGACCTCAGGGACCCGCTCTGGTCGCCTCAGGAAAGGCCAGTCCCCGTGCGAGTTGCTAGGGGCCATCTCGGGATTCCTCTCCCGTCCATGCCGGGGCCTAAGACCTTGTGTGGAGTCGGGGCCGGAATCTGAGGATTCCTCTCCAGTGTTGCCATGGATCTTGGGGTGCTTCTGAGTCTCCCCAGGGGAGTCAGGCCTCGTCTCGAGTGGGGGCATGCACGTGCGCTTTCCTCCCGAGCTGCAGCAGTAGTGTCACGCTTCCTGTCACGTGGATCAAGGGATCTGTGGCTTTCCCTCGAGGCTGTCCCTCGAGGCTTTCCCACGAGGCTTTCCCACAGGGCTGTGCCACGTGCCACCTTGGTGTGAGTCGATCCTCGGCGTGAAAGACGAGCCGGTGAAGGGAAAAGAGGTTCCTCTGGCATGGACTGAGACATCTGGGGGTCTCTTGGAATGGTGGCACGACCCTGGTGTTCCTCTCGCCGTTCCTGTTGAGAGGGCCTCCTCTTGAGATGCGACGGGAAAGCCGGGAACTCTTTCCCGAGCAAGCAGGGAAAGGATCCCTCATCTCGAGCTACCAGGCGGAAACGGGGCTCCTCTGGATGTGGGCGGGACCCTCGTGTTTCCTCTCGAGTGGAGACGGGTATGTCGGGGAACTTCTTGATTTGCACCAAGGGTGTGAAGGACCCTTTCGAAGTTCCAGAGGTGAGGGGTGATCAGCCTCGAGACGCCTCAGCGGAAATGGGCCTCATCTCGCCTGGAGGGGAGAACCTCCTGGATTTTCTCGAGTGGCGGCAGGTCTTCTTGAGTTACGACGGGGACCTCAGGGATCCGCTCTGGTGGCCTCAGGAAAGGCCAGTCCCCGTGCGAGTTGCTAGGGGCCATTTCGGGATTCCTCTCCCGTCCATGCCGGGGCCTAAGACCTTGTGTGGAGTCGGGGCCGGAACCTGAGGATTCCTCTCCAGTGTTGCCATGGATCTTGGGGTGCTTCTGAGTCTCCCCAGGGGAGTCAGGCCTCGTCTCGAGTGGGGGCATGCACGTGCGCTTTCCTCCCGAGCTGCAGCAGTAGTGTCACGCTTCCTGTCACGTGGATCAAGGGATCTGTGGCTTTCCCTCGAGGCTGTCCCTCGAGGCTTTCCCACGAGGCTTTCCCACAGGGCTGTGCCACGTGCCACCTTGGTGGGAGTCGATCCTCGGCGTGAAAGACGAGCCGGTGAAGGGAAAAGAGGTTCCTCTGGAATGGACTGAGACATCTGGGGGACTCTTGGAATGGTGGCACGACCCTGGAGTTCCTCTCGCCGTTCCTGTTGAGAGGGCCTCCTCTTGAGATGCGACGGGAACGCCGGGAACTCTTTCCCGACGAAGCAGGGAAAGGATCCCTCATCTCGAGCTACGAGGCGGAAACGGGGCTCCTCTGGATGTGGGCGGGACCCTCGTGATTCCTCTCGAGTGGAGACGGCTAGGTCGGGGAACTTCTTGATTTGCACCAAGGGTGTGAAGGATCCTTTCGAAGTTCCAGAAGTGAGGTGTGATCAGCCTCGAGACGCCTCAGCGGAAATGGGCCTCATCTCGCCTGGAGGGGAGAACCTCCTGGATTTTCTCGAGTTGCGGCAGGTCTTCTCGAGTTACGATGGGGACCTCAGGGACCCGCTCTGGTGGCCTCAGGAAAGGCCAGTCCCCATGCGAGTTGCTAGGGGAGCTCTCGGGATTCCTCTCCCGTCCATGACGGGGCCTCAGTCCTTGTGTGGAGTCGGGGCCGGAACCTGAGGATTCCTCTCCAGCGTTGCCATGGATCTTGGGGTGCTTCTGAGTCTCCCCAGGGGAGTCAGGCCTCGTCTCGAGTGGGGGCATGCACGTGCGCTTTCCTCCCGAGCTGCAGCAGTAGTGTCACGCTTCCTGTCACGTGGATCAAGGGATCTGTGGCTTTCCCTCGAGGCTGTCCCTCGAGGCTTTCCCACGAGGCTTTCCCACAGGGCTGTGCCACGTGCCACCTTGGTGTGAGTCGATCCTCGGCGTGAAAGACGAGCCGGTGAAGGGAAACGAGGTTCCTCTGGCATGGACTGAGACATCTGGGGGTCTCTTGGAATGGTGGCACGACCCTGGTGTTCCTCTCGCCGTTCCTGTTGAGAGGGCCTCCTCTTGAGATGCGACGGGAACGCCGGGAACTCTTTCCCGAGCAAGCAGGGAAAGGATCCCTCATCTCGAGCTACCAGGCGGAAACGGGGCTCCTCTGGATGTGGGCGGGACCCTCGTGTTTCCTCTCGAGTGGAGACGGGTATGTCGTGGAACTTCTTGATTTGCACCAAGGGTGTGAATGACCCTTTCGAAGTTCCAGAGGTGAGGTGTGATCAGCCTCGAGACGCCTCATCGGAAATGGGCCTCATCTCGCCTGGAGGGGAGAACCTCCTGGATTTTCTCGAGTTGCGGCAGGTCTTCTCGAGTTACGACGGGGACCTCAGGGACCCGCTCTGGTCGCCTCAGGGAAGGCCAGTCCCCATGCGAGTTGCTAGGGGACCTCTCGGGATTCCTCTCCCGTCCATGCCGGGGCCTAAGACCTTGTGTGGAGTCGGGGTCGGAATCTGAGGATTCCTCTCCACTGTTGCCATGGATTTGAGTTGCTTCTGAGTCTCCCCAGGGGAGTCAGGCCTCGTCTAGAGTGGGGGCATTCACGTGCGGTTTCCTCCCGAGCTGCAGCAGTACTGACACGCTACCTGTCACGTGGATCAAGGGATTTGTGGTTTCTCTCGAGGCTTTCGCTCCAGGCTTTCCCACGAGGCTTTCCCACAGGGCTGTGCCACGTGCCACCTTGTTGGGAGTCGATCCTAGGCGTGAAAGACGAGCCGGTGAAGGGAAAAGAGGTTCCTCTGGAATGGACTGAGACATCTGGGGGACTCTTGGAATGGTGGCACGACCCTGGAGTTCCTCTCGCCATTCCTGTTTAGAGGGCCTCCTTTGAGATGCGACGGGAACGCCGGGAAATCTTTCCCGACGAAGCAGGGAAAGGATCCCTCATCTCGAGCTACGAGGCGCAAACGGGGCTCCTTTGGATGGGGGTGGGACCCGCGTGTTTCCTCTCGAGTGGAGACGGGTATGTCGGGGAACTTCTTGATTTGCACCAAGGGTGTGAAGGACCCTTTCGAAGTTCCAGAGGTGAGGTGTGATCTGCCTCGAGATGCCTCAGCGGAAAAGGGCCTCATCTCCCTGGAGGGGAGAACCTCCTGGATTTTCTCGAGTTGCGGCAGGTTTTCTCGAGTTACGACGGGGACCTCAGGGACCCGCTCTGGTGGCCTCAGGAAAGGCCAGTCCCCATGCGAGCTGCTAGGGGACCTCTCGGGATTCCTCTCCCGTCCATGCCGGGGCCTCAGTCCTTGTGTGGAGTCGGGGCCGGAACCTGAGGTTTCCTCTCCAGTGTTGCCATGGATCTTGGGGTGCTTCTGAGTCTCCCCAGGGGAGTCAGGCCTCGTCTCGAGTGCGGGCATGCACGTGCGCTTAACTCCCGAGCTGCAGCAGTGGTGTCACGCTTCCTGTCACGTGGATCAAGGGATCTGTGGCTTTCCCTCGAGGCTGTCCCTCGAGGCTTTGCCACGAGGCTTTCCCACAGGGCTGTGCCAAGTGCCCCCTTGGTGTGAGTCGATCCTCGGCGTGAAAGACGAGCCGGTGAAGGGAAAAGAGGTTCCTCTGGAATGGACTGAGACATCTGGGGGACTCTTGGAATGGTGGCACGACCCTGGAGTTCCTCTCGCCGTTCCTGTTGAGAGGGCCTCCTCTTGAGTTGCGACGGGAACGCCGGGAAATCTTTCCCGATGAAGCAGGGAAAGGATCCCATATCTCGAGCTACCAGGCGGAAACGGGGCTCCTCTGGATGTGAGCGGGACCCTCGTGTTTCCTCTCGAGTGGAGACGGGTATGTCGGGGAACTTCTTGATTTGCACCAAGGGTGTGAAGGACCCTTTCGAAGTTCCAGAGGTGAGGTGTGATCAGCCTCGAGACGCCTCAGCGGAAATGGGCCTCATCTCGCCTGGAGGGGAGAACCTCCTGGATTTTCTCGAGTGGCGGCAGGTCTTCTTGAGTTACGACGGGGACCTCAGGGACCCGCTCTGGTCGCCTCAGGAAAGGCCAGTCCCCGTGCGAGTTG
Organism: Budorcas taxicolor; assembly: GCF_023091745.1. Taxonomy (NCBI): domain Eukaryota; kingdom Metazoa; phylum Chordata; class Mammalia; order Artiodactyla; family Bovidae; genus Budorcas; species Budorcas taxicolor. The sequence continues at coordinate 16,935 of NW_026291920.1, read as the reverse complement.
CTAGGGGCCATCTCGGGATTCCTCTCCCGTCCATGCCGGGGCCTAAGACCTTGTGTGGAGTCGGGGCCGGAATCTGAGGATTCCTCTCCAGTGTTGCCATGGATCTTGGGGTGCTTCTGAGTCTCCCCAGGGGAGTCAGGCCTCGTCTCGAGTGGGGGCATGCACGTGCGCTTTCCTCCCGAGCTGCAGCAGTAGTGTCACGCTTCCTGTCACGTGGATCAAGGGATCTGTGGCTTTCCCTCGAGGCTGTCCCTCGAGGCTTTCCCACGAGGCTTTCCCACAGGGCTGTGCCACGTGCCACCTTGGTGTGAGTCGATCCTCGGCGTGAAAGACGAGCCGGTGAAGGGAAAAGAGGTTCCTCTGGCATGGACTGAGACATCTGGGGGTCTCTTGGAATGGTGGCACGACCCTGGTGTTCCTCTCGCCGTTCCTGTTGAGAGGGCCTCCTCTTGAGATGCGACGGGAAAGCCGGGAACTCTTTCCCGAGCAAGCAGGGAAAGGATCCCTCATCTCGAGCTACCAGGCGGAAACGGGGCTCCTCTGGATGTGGGCGGGACCCTCGTGTTTCCTCTCGAGTGGAGACGGGTATGTCGGGGAACTTCTTGATTTGCACCAAGGGTGTGAATGACCCTTTCGAAGTTCCAGAGGTGAGGTGTGATCAGCCTCGAGACGCCTCATCGGAAATGGGCCTCATCTCGCCTGGAGGGGAGAACCTCCTGGATTTTCTCGAGTTGCGGCAGGTCTTCTCGAGTTACGACGGGTACCTCAGGGACCCGCTCTGGTCGCCTCAGGAAAGGCCAGTCCCCATGCGAGTTGCTAGGGGACCTCTCGGGATTCCTCTCCCGTCCATGCCGGGGCCTAAGAACTTGTGTGGAGTCGGGGTCGGAATCTGAGGATTCCTCTCCACTGTTGCCATGGATTTGAGGTGCTTCTGAGTCTCCCCAGGGGAGTCAGGCCTCGTCTAGAGTGGGGGCATTCACGTGCGGTTTCCTCCCGAGCTGCAGCAGTACTGACACGCTACCTGTCACGTGGATCAAGGGATTTGTGGTTTCTCTCGAGGCTTTCGCTCCAGGCTTTCCCACGAGGCTTTCCCACAGGGCTGTGCCACGTGCCACCTTGTTGGGAGTCGATCCTAGGCGTGAAAGACGAGCCGGTGAAGGGAAAAGAGGTTCCTCTGGAATGGACTGAGACATCTGGGGGACTCTTGGAATGGTGGCACGACCCTGGAGTTCCTCTCGCCATTCCTGTTTAGAGGGCCTCCTTTGAGATGCGACGGGAACGCCGGGAAATCTTTCCCGACGAAGCAGGGAAAGGATCCCTCATCTCGAGCTACGAGGCGCAAACGGGGCTCCTTTGGATGGGGGTGGGACCCGCGTGTTTCCTCTCGAGTGGAGACGGGTATGTCGGGGAACTTCTTGATTTGCACCAAGGGTGTGAAGGACCCTTTCGAAGTTCCAGAGGTGAGGTGTGATCCGCCTCGAGACGCCTCAGCGGAAATGGGCCTCATCTCGCCTGGAGGGGAGAACCTCCTGGATTTTCTCGAGTGGCGGCAGGTCTTCTTGAGTTACGACGGGGACCTCAGGGACCCGCTCTGGTGGCCTCAGGAAAGGCCAGTCCCCGTGCGAGTTGCTAGGGGCCATCTCGGGATTCCTCTCCCGTCCATGCCGGGGCCTAAGACCTTGTGTGGAGTCGGGGCCGGAATCTGAGGATTCCTCTCCAGTGTTGCCATGGATCTTGGGGTGCTTCTGAGTCTCCCCAGGGGAGTCAGGCCTCGTCTCGAGTGGGGGCATGCACGTGCGCTTTCCTCCCGAGCTGCAGCAGTAGTGTCACGCTTCCTGTCACGTGGATCAAGGGATCTGTGGCTTTCCCTCGAGGCTGTCCCTCGAGGCTTTCCCACGAGGCTTTCCCACAGGGCTGTGCCACGTGCCACCTTGGTGTGAGTCGATCCTCGGCGTGAAAGACGAGCCGGTGAAGGGAAAAGAGGTTCCTCTGGAATGGACTGAGACATCTGGGGGACTCTTGGAATGGTGGCACGACCCTGGAGTTCCTCTCGCCGTGCCTGTTGAGAGGGCCTCCTCTTGAGATGCGACGGGAAAGCCGGGAACTCTTTCCCGAGCAAACAGGGAAAGGATCCCTCATCTCGAGCTACCAGGCGGAAACGGGGCTCCTCTGGATGTGGGCGGGACCCTCGTGTTTCCTCTCGTGTGGAGACGGGTATGTCGGGGAATTTCTTGATTTGCACCAAGGGTGTGAAGGACCCATTCAAAGTTCCAGAGGTGAGGTGTGATCCGACTCGAGACGCCTCAGCGGAATTAGGCCTCATCTCGCCTGGAGGGGAGAACCTCCTGGATTTTCTCGAGTTGCGGCAGGTCTTCTCGAGTTACGACGGGGACCTCAGGGATCCGCTCTGGTGGCCTCAGGAAAGGCCAGTCCCCGTGCGAGTTGCTAGGGGCCATTTCGGGATTCCTCTCCCGTCCATGCCGGGGCCTAAGACCTTGTGTGGAGTCGGGGCCGGAACCTGAGGATTCCTCTCCAGTGTTGCCATGGATCTTGGGGTGCTTCTGAGTCTCCCCAGGGGAGTCAGGCCTCGTCTCGAGTGGGGGCATGCACGTGCGCTTTCCTCCCGAGCTGCAGCAGTAGTGTCACGCTTCCTGTCACGTGGATCAAGGGATCTGTGGCTTTCCCTCGAGGCTGTCCCTCGAGGCTTTCCCACGAGGCTTTCCCACAGGGCTGTGCCACGTGCCACCTTGGTGGGAGTCGATCCTCGGCGTGAAAGACGAGCCGGTGAAGGGAAAAGAGGTTCCTCTGGAATGGACTGAGACATCTGGGGGACTCTTGGAATGGTGGCACGACCCTGGAGTTCCTCTCGCCGTTCCTGTTGAGATGGCTTCCTCTTGAGATGCGACAGGAAAGCCTGGAACTCTTTCCCGACGAAGCATGGAAAGGATCCCTTATCTCGAACTACGAGGCGGAAATGGGGCTCCTCTGGATGTGGGCGGGACCCTCGTGTTTCCTCTCGAGTGCAGACGGGTATGTCGGGGAACTTCTTGACTCGCACCAAGGGTGTGAAGGACCCTTTCGAAGTTCCAGAGGTGAGGTGTGATCAGCCTCGAGACGCCTCTCTGGAAATGGGCCTCATCTTGCCTGGAGGGGAGAACCTCCTGGATTTGCTCGGGTTGCGGCAGGTCTTCTCGAGTTACGACGAGGACCTCAGGGAACCGCTCTGGTTGCCTCAGGAAAGGCCAGTCCTCATGCAGGTTGCTAGGGGACCTCTCGGGATTCCTCTCCAGTCCATGCCGGGGCCTCAGGCCTTGTGTGGAGTCAGGGCCGGAACCTGAGGATTCCTCTCCAGTGTTGCCATGGATCTTGGGGTGCTTCTGTGTCTCCCCAGGAGAGTCAGGCCTCGTCTCAAGTCGGGACATGCACGTGCGCTTTCCTCCCGAGCTGCGGCAGTAGTGTCACGCTTCCTGTCACGTGGATCAAGGGATCTGTGGCTTTCCCTCGAGGCTGTCCCTCGAGGCTTTCCCACGAGGCTTTCCCACAGGGCTGTGGCACGTGCCACCTTGGTGTGAGTCGATCCTCGGCGTGAAAGACGAGCCGGTGAAGGGAAAAGAGGTTCCTCTGGAATGGACTGAGACATCTGGGGGTCTCTTGGAATGGTGGCACGACCCTGGAGTTCCTCTCGCCGTTCCTGTTGAGAGGGCCTCCTCTTGAGATGCGACGGGAACGCCGGGAACTCTTTCCCGATGAAGCAGGGAAAGGATCCCTCATCTTGAGCTACCAGGCTGAAACGGGGCTCCTCTGGATGTGAGCGGGACCCTCGTGTTTCCTCTCGAGTGAAGACGGGTATGTCGGGGAACTTCTTGATTTGCACCAAGGGTGTGAAGGACCCTTTCGAAGTTCCAGAGGTGAGGTGTGATCAGCCTCGAGACGCCTCAGCGGAAAAGGGCCTCATCTCGCCTGGAGGGGAGAACCTCCTGGATTTTCTCGAGTTGCGGCAGGTCTTCTCGAGTTACGACGGGGAACTCAGGGACCCGCTCTGGTCGCCTCAGGAAAGGCCAGTCCCCGTGCGAGTTGCTAGGGGCCATCTCGGGATTCCTCTCCCGTCCATCCCGGGGCCTAAGACCTTGTGTGGAGTCGGGGCCGGAACCTGAGGATTCCTCTCCAGTGTTGCCATGGATCTTGGGGTGCTTCTGAGTCTCCCCAGGGGAGTCAGGCCTCGTCTCGATTGGGGGCATGCACGTGCACTTACTTCCCGAGCTGCAGCAGTAGTGTCACGCTTCCTGTCACGTGGATCAAGGGATCTGTGGCTTTCCCTCGAGGCTGTCCCTCGAGGCTTTCCCAAGAGGCTTTCCCACAGGGCTGTGCCACGTGCCACCTTGGTGTGAGTCGATCCTCGGCGTGAATGACGAGCCGGTGAAGGGAAAAGAGGTTCCTCTGGAATGCACTGAGACATCTGGGGGACTCTTGGAATGGTGGCACGACCCTGGAGTTCCTCTCGCCGTTCTGTTGAGAGGGCCTCCTCTTGAGATGCGACGGGAACGCCGGAAACTCTTTCCCGACGGAGCAGGGAAAGGATCCCTCATCTCGAGCTACGAGGCGGAAACGGGGCTCCTCTGGATGTGGGCGGGACCCTCGTGTTTCCTCTCGAGTGGAGACGGGTATGTCGGGGAACTTCTTGATTTGCAGCAAGGGTGTGAAGGACCCTTTCGAAGTTCCAGAGGTGAGGTGTGATCAGCCTGGAGACGCCTCAGCGGAAATGGGCCTCATCTCGCCTGGAGGGGAGAACCTCCTGGATTTTCTCGAGTTGCGGCAGGTCTTCTCGAGTTACGACGGGGACCTCAGGGATCCGCTCTGGTGGCCTCAGGAAAGGCCACTCCCCGTGCGAGTTGCTAGGGGACCTCTCGGGATTCCTCTCCCGTCCATGCCGGGGCCTAAGACCTTGTGTGGAGTCGGGACCAGAATCTGAGGATTCCTCTCCAGTGTTGCCATGGATCTTGACGTGCTTCTAAGTCTCCCCAGGGGAGTCAGGCCTCGTCTAGAGTGGGGACATTCACGTGCGCTTTCCTCCTGAGCTGCAGCAGTAGTGTCACGCTACCTGTCACGTGGATCAAGGGATTTGTGGTTACTCTCGAGGCTTTCGCTCGAGGCTTTCCCACGAGGCTTTCCCACAGGGCTGTGCCACGTGCCACCTTGGTGTGAGTCGATCCTCGGCGTGAAAGACGAGCCGGTGAAGGGAAACGAGGTTCCTCTGGAATGGACTGAGACATCTGGGGGACTCTTGGAATGGTGGCACGACCCTGGAGTTCCTCTCGCCGTTCCTGTTGAGATGGCTTCCTCTTGAGATGCGACAGGAACGCCTGGAACTCTTTCCCGAAGAAGCAGGGAAAGGATCCCTTATCTCGAGCGACGAGGCGGAAATGGGGCTCCTCTGGATGTGGGCGGGACCCTCGTGTTTCCTCTCGAGTGCAGACGGGTATGTCGGGGAACTTCTTGACTCGCACCAAGGGTGTGAAGGACCCTTTCGAAGTTCCAGAGGTGAGGTGTGATCCGCCTCGGGACGCCTAAGCGGAAATTGGCCTCATCTCGCCTAGAGGGGAGAACCTCCTGGATTTTCTTGAGTTGCGGCAGGTCTTCTCGAGTTACGACGGGGACCTCAGGGACCCGCTCTCGTGGCCTCAGGAAAGGCCAGGCCCCATGCGAGTTGCTAGGGGCCATCTCGGGATTCCTCTCCCGTCCATGCCGGGGCCTAAGACCTTGTGTGGAGTCGGGGCCGGAACCTGAGGATTCCTCTCCAGTGTTGCCATGGATCCTGGGGTGCTTCTGAGTCTCCCCAGGGGAGTCAGGCCTCGTCTCGAGTGGGTGAATGCACGTGCGCTTTCCTCCCGAGCTGCAGCAGTAGTGTCACGCTTCCTGTCACGTGGATCAAGGGATCTGTGGTTTCCCTCGAGGCTGTCCCTTGAGGCTTTCCCACGAGGCTTTCTCACAGGGCTGTGCCACGTGCCACCTTGGTGTGAGTCTATCCTCGGCGTGAAAGACGAGCCGGTGAAGGGAAAAGAGGATCCTCTGGAATGGACTGAGACATCTGGGGGACTCTTGGTATGGTGGCACGACCCTGGAGTTCCTCTCGCCGTTCCTGTTGAGAGGGCCTCCTCTTGAGATGCGACGGGAATGCCGGGAACTCTTTCCCGACGAAGCAGGGAAAGGATCCCTCATCTCGAGCTACGAGGCGGAAACGGGGCTCCCCTGGATGTGGGCGGGACCCTCGTGTTTCCTCTCGAGTGGAGACGGCTATGTCGGGGAACTTCTTGATTTGCAGCAAGGGTGTGAAGGACCCTTTCGAAGTTCCAGAGGTGAGGTGTGATCAGCCTCTAGACGCCTCAGCGGAAAAGGGCCTCATCTCGCCTGGAGGGGAGAACCTCCTGGATTTTCTCGAGTTGCGGCAGGTCTTCTCGAGTTACGCAGGGGTCCTCAGGGATCCGCTCTGGTGGCCTCAGGAAAGGCCAGTCCCCGTGCGAGTTGCTAGGGGCCATCTCGGGATTCCTCTCCCGTCCATGCCGGGGCCTAAGACCCTGTGTGGAGTCGGGGCCGGAACCTGAGGTTTCCTCTCCAGTGTTGCCATAGATCTTGGGGTGCTTCTGAGTCTCCCTAGGGGAGTCAGGCCTCGTCTCGAGTGGGGGCATGCACGTGCGCTTACCTCCCGAGCTGCAGCAGTAGTGTCACGCTTCCTGTCACCTGGATCAAGGGATCTGTGGCTTTCCCTCGAGGCTGTCCCTCGAGGCTTTCCCACGAGGCTTTCCCACAGGGCTGTGCCACGTGCCACCTTGGTGTGAGTCGATCCTCGGCGTGAAAGACGAGCCGGTGAAGGGAAACGAGGTTCCTCTGGAATGGACTGAGACATCTGGGGGACTCTTGGAATGGTGGCACGACCCTGGAGTTCCTCTCGCCGTTCCTGTTGAGATGGCTTCCTCTTGAGATGCGACAGGAACGCCTGGAACTCTTTCCCGACGAAGCATGGAAAGGATCCCTTATCTCGAACTACGAGGCGGAAATGGGGCTCCTCTGGATGTGGGCGGGACCCTCGTGTTTCCTCTCGAGTGCAGACGGGTATGTCGGGGAACTTCTTGACTCGCCCCAAGGGTGTGAAGGACCCTTTCGAAGTTCCAGAGGTGAGGTGTGATCAGCCTCGAGACGCCTCTCTGGAAATGGGCCTCATCTTGCCTGGAGGGGAGAACCTCCTGGATTTGCTCGGGTTGCGGCAGGTCTTCTCGAGTTACGACGAGGACCTCAGGGATCCGCTCTGGTTGCCTCAGGAAAGGCCAGTCCTCATGCAGGTTGCTAGGGGACCTCTCGGCATTCCTCTCCCGTCCATGCCGGGGCCTCAGGCCTTGTGTGGAGTCAGGGACGGAACCTGAGGATTCCTCTCCAGTGTTGCCATGGATCTTGGGGTGCTTCTGTGTCTCCCCAGGAGAGTCAGGCCTCGTCTCAAATCGGGACATGCACGTGTGCTTTCCTCCCGAGCTGCGGCAGTAGTGTCACGCTTCCTGTCACGTGGATCAAGGGATCTGTGGCTTTCCCTCGAGGCTGTCCCTCGAGGCTTTCCCACGAGGCTTTCCCACAGGGCTGTGGCACGTGCCACCTTGGTGTGAGTCGATCCTCGGCGTGAAAGACGAGCCGGTGAAGGGAAAAGAGGTTCCTCTGGAATGGACTGAGACATCTGGGGGTCTCTTGGAATGGTGGCACGACCCTGGAGTTCCTCTCGCCGTTCCTGTTGAGAGGGCCTCCTCTTGAGATGCGACGGGAACGCCGGGAACTCTTTCCCGATGAAGCAGGGAAAGGATCCCTCATCTTGAGCTACCAGGCTGAAACGGGGCTCCTCTGGATGTGGGCGGGACCCTCGTGTTTCCTCTCGAGTGGAGACGGGTATGTCGGGGAACTTCTTGATTTGCAGCAAGGGTGTGAAGGACCCTTTCGAAGTTCCAGAGGTGAGGTGTGATCAGCCTGGAGACGCCTCAGCGGAAATGGGCCTCATCTCGCCTGGAGGGGAGAACCTCCTGGATTTTCTCGAGTTGCGGCAGGTCTTCTCGAGTTACGACGGGGACCTCAGGAATCCGCTCTGGTGGCCTCAGGAAAGGCCAGTCCCCGTGCGAGTTGCTAGGGGCCATCTCGGGATTCCTCTCCCGTCCATGCCGGGGCCTAAGACCTTGTGTGGAGTCGGGACCGGAATCTGAGGATTCCTCTCCAGTGTTGCCATGGATCTTGAAATGCTTCTGAGTCTCCCCAGGGGAGTCAGGCCTCGTCTAGAGTGGGGACATTCACGTGCGCTTTCCTCCTGAGCTGCAGCAGTAGTGTCACGCTACCTGTCACGTGGATCAAGGGATTTGTGGTTACTCTCGAGGCTTTCGCTCGAGGCTTTCCCACGAGGCTTTCCCACAGGGCTGTGCCACGTGCCACCTTGGTGTGAGTCGATCCTCGGCGTGAAAGACGAGCCGGTGAAGGGAAACGAGGTTCCTCTGGAATGGGCTGAGACATCTGGGGGACTCTTGGAATGGTGGCACGACACTGGAGTTCCTCTCGCCGTTCCTGTTGAGATGGCTTCCTCTTGAGATGCGACAGGAACGCCTGGAACTCTTTCCCGAAGAAGCAGGGAAAGGATCCCTTATCTCGAGCGACGAGGCGGAAATGGGGCTCCTCTGGATGTGGGCGGGACCCTCGTGTTTCCTCTCGAGTGCAGACGGGTATGTCGGGGAACTTCTTGACTCGCACCAAGGGTGTGAAGGACCCTTTCGAAGTTCCAGAGGTGAGGTGTGATCCGCCTCGGGACGCCTAAGCGGAAATGGGCCTCATCTCGCCTAGAGGGGAGAACCTCCTGGATTTTCTGGAGTTGCGGCAGGTCTTCTCGACTTACGACGGGGACCTCAGGGACCCGCTCTGGTGGCCTCAGGAAAGGCCAGGCCCCGTGCGAGTTGCTAGGGGACCTCTCGGGATTCCTCTCCCGTCCATGCCGGGGCCTAAGACCTTGTGTGGAGTCGGGGCCGGAACCTGAGGATTCCTCTCCAGTGTTGCCATGGATCCTGGGGTGCTTCTGAGTCTCTCCAGGGGAGTCAGGCCTCATCTCGAGTGGGTGAATGCACGTGCGCTTTCCTCCCGAGCTGCAGCAGTAGTGTCACGCTTCCTGTCACGTGGATCAAGGGATCTGTGGTTTCCCTCGAGGCTGTCCCTTGAGGCTTTCCCACGAGGCTTTCTCACAGGGCTGTGCCACGTGCCACCTTGGTGTGAGTCGATCCTCGGCGTGAAAGACGAGCCGGTGAAGGGAAAAGAGGTTCCTCTGGAATGGACTGAGACATCTGGGGGACTCTTGGTATGGTGGCACGACCCTGGAGTTCCTCTCGCCGTTCCTGTTGAGAGGGCCTCCTCTTGAGATGCGACGGGAATGCCGGGAACTCTTTCCCGATGAAGCAGGGAAAGGATCCCTCATCTCGAGCTACGAGGCGGAAACGGGGCTCCCCTGGATGTGGGCGGGACCCTCGTGTTTCCTCTCGAGTGGAGACGGCTATGTCGGGGAACTTCTTGATTTGCATCAAGGGTGTGAAGGACCCTTTCGAAGTTCCAGAGGTGAGGTGTGATCAGCCTCTAGACGCCTCAGCGGAAAAGGGCCTCATCTCGCCTGGAGGGGAGAACCTCCTGGATTTTCTCGAGTTGCGGCAGGTCTTCTCGAGTTACGACGGGGACCTCAGGGACCCGCTCTGGTCGCCTCAGGAAAGGCCAGTCCCCGTGCGAATTGCTAGGGGCCATCTCGGGATTCCTCTCCCGTCCATGCCGAGGCCTAAGACCTTGTGTGGAGTCGGGGCCGGAATCTGAGGATTCCTCTCCAGTGTTACCATGGATCTTGAGGTGCTTCTGAGTCTCCCCAGGGGAGTCAGGCCTCGTCTAGAGTGGGGGCATTCACGTGCGCTTACCTCCCGAGCTGCAGCAGTGGTGTCACGCTTCCTGTCACGTGGATCAAGGGATCTGTGGCTTTCCCTCGAGGCTGTCCCTCGAGGCTTTGCCACGAGGCTTTCCCACAGGGCTGTGCCACGTGCCACCTTGGTGTGAGTCGATCCTCGGCGTGAAAGACGAGCCGGTGAAGGGAAAAGAGGTTCCTCTGGAATGGACTGAGACATCTGGGGGTCTCTTGGAATGGTGGCACGACCCTGGAGTTCCTATCGCCGTTCCTGTTGAGAGGGCCTCCTCTTGAGATGCGACGGGAACTCCGGGAACTCTTTCCCGAGCAAGCAGGGAAAGGATCCCTCATCTCGAGCTTCCAGGCGGAAACGGGGCTCCTCTGGATGTGGGCGGGACTCTCGTGTTTCCTCTCGAGTGGAGACGGGTATGGCGGGGAACTTCTTGATTTGCACCAAGGGTGTGAAGGACCCTTTCGAAGTTCCAGAGGTGAGGTGTGATCCGCCTCGAGACGCCTCAGCGGAAATGGGCCTCATCTCGCCTGGAGGGGAGAACCTCCTGGATTTTCTCGAGTTGCGGCAGGTCTTCTCGAGTTACGACGGGGACCTCAGGGACCCGCTCTGGTGGCCTCAGGAAAGGCCAGTCCCCATGCGAGTTGCTAGGGGCCATCTCGGGATTCCTCTCCCGTCCATGCCGGGGCCTAAGACCTTGTGTGGAGTCGGGGCAGGAACCTGAGGATTCCTCTCCAGTGTTGCCATGGATCTTGGGGTGCTTCTGAGTCTCCCCAGGGGAGTCAGGCCTCGTCTCGATTGCGGGCATGCACGTGCACTTACCTCCCGAGCTGCAGCAGTAGTGTCACGCTTCCTGTCACGTGGATCAAGGGATCTGTGGCTTTCCCTCGAGGCTGTCCCTCGAGGCTTTCCCAAGAGGCTTTCCCACAGGGCTGTGCCACGTGCCACCTTGGTGTGAGTCGATCCTCGGCGTGAAAGACCAGCCGGTGAAGGGAAAAGAGGTTCCTCTGGAATGGACTGAGTCATCTGGGGGACTCTTGGAATGGTGGCACGACCCTGGAGTTCCTCTCGCCGTTCCTGTTGAGAGGGCCTCCTCTTGAGATGCGACGGGAACGCCGGGAACTCTTTCCCGAGCAAGCATGGAAAGGATCCCTTATCTCGAACTACGAGGCGGAAATGGGGCTCCTCTGGATGTGGGTGGGACCCTCGTGTTTCCTCTCGAGTGCAGACGGGTAGGTCGGGGAACTTCTTGACTCGCCCCAATGGTGTGAAGGACCCTTTCGAAGTTCCAGAGGTGAGGTGTGATCAGCCTCGAGACGCCTCTCTGGAAATGGGCCTCATCTTGCCTGGAGGGGAGAACCTCCTGGATTTGCTCGGGTTGCGGCAGGTCTTCTCGAGTTACGACGAGGACCTAAGGGAACCGCTCTGGTTGCCTCAGGAAAGGCCAGTCCTCATGCAGGTTGCTAGGGGACCTCTCGGCATTCCTCTCCCGTCCATGCCGGGGCCTCAGGCCTTGTGTTGAGTCAGGGACGGAACCTGAGGATTCCTCTCCAGTGTTGCCATGGATCTTGGGGTGCTTCTGTGTCTCCCCAGGAGAGTCAGGCCTCGTCTCAAATCGGGACATGCACGTGTGCTTTCCTCCCGAGCTGCGGCAGTAGTGTCACGCTTCCGGTCACGTGGATCAAGGGATCTGTGGCTTTCCCTCGAGGCTGTCCCTCGAGGCTTTCCCACGAGGCTTTCCCACAGGGCTGTGGCACGTGCCACCTTGGTGTGAGTCGATCCTCGGCGTGAAAGACGAGCCGGTGAAGGGAAAAGAGGTTCCTCTGGAATGGACTGAGACATCTGGGGGTCTCTTGGAATGGTGGCACGACCCTGGAGTTCCTCTCGCCGTTCCTGTTGAGAGGGCCTCCTCTTGAGATGCGACGGGAACGCCGGGAACTCTTTCCCGATGAAGCAGGGAAAGGATCCCTCATCTTGAGCTACCAGGCTGAAACGGGGCTCCTCTGGATGTGGGCGGGACCCTCGTGTTTCCTCTCGAGTGGAGACGGGTATGTCGGGGAACTTCTTGATTTGCACCAAGGGTGTGTAGGACCCTTTCGAAGTTCCAGAGGTGAGGTGTGATCAGCCTGGAGACGCCTCAGCGGAAATGGGCCTCATCTCGCCTGGAGGGGAGAACCTCCTGGATTTTCTCGAGTTGCGGTAGGTCTTCTCGAGTTACGACGGGGACCTCAGGAATCCGCTCTGGTGGCCTCAGGAAAGGCCAGTCCCCGTGCGAGTTGCTAGGGGACCTCTCGGGATTCCTCTCCCGTCCATGCCGGGGCCTAAGACCTTGTGTGGAGTCGGGACCGGAATCTGAGGATTCCTCTCCAGTGTTGCCATGGATCTTGAAGTGCTTCTGAGTCTCCCCAGGGGAGTCAGGCCTCGTCTAGAGTGGGGACATTCACGTGTGCTTTCCTCCTGAGCTGCAGCAGTAGTGCCACGCTACCTGTCACGTGGATCAAGGGATTTGTGGTTACTCTCGAGGCTTTCGCTCGAGGCTTTCCCACGAGGCTTTCCCACAGGGCTGTGCCACGTGCCACCTTGGTGTGAGTCCATCCTCGGCGTGAAAGACGAGCCGGTGAAGGGAAACGAGGTTCCTCTGGAATGGACTGAGACATCTGGGGGACTCTTGGAATGGTGGCACGACCCTGGAGTTCCTCTCGCCGTTCCTGTTGAGATGGCTTCCTCTTGAGATGCGACGGGAACGCCTGGAACTCTTTCCCGAAGAAGCAGGGAAAGGATCCCTTATCTCGAGCTACGAGGCGGAAATGGGGCTCCTCTGGATGTGGGCGGGACCCTCGTGTTTCCTCTCGAGTGCAGACGGGTATGTCGGGGAACTTCTTGACTCGCACCAAGGGTGTGAAGGACCCTTTCGAAGTTCCAGAGGTGAGGTGTGATCCGCCTCGGGACGCCTAAGCGGAAATGGGCCTCATCTCGCCTAGAGGGGAGAACCTCCTGGATTTTCTGGAGTTGCGGCAGGTCTTCTCGACTTACGACGGGGACCTCAGGGACCCGCTCTGGTGGCCTCAGGAAAGGCCAGGCCCCGTGCGAGTTGCTAGGGGCCATCTCGGGATTCCTCTCCCGTCCATGCCGGGGCCTAAGACCTTGTGTGGAGTCGGGGCCGGAACCTGAGGATTCCTCTCCAGTGTTGCCATGGATCCTGGGGTGCTTCTGAGTCTCCCCAGGGGAGTCAGGCCTCATCTCGAGTGGGTGAATGCACGTGCGCTTTCCTCCCGAGCTGCAGCAGTAGTGTCACGCTTCCTGTCACGTGGATCAAGGGATCTGTGGTTTCCCTCGAGGCTGTCCCTTGAGGCTTTCCCACGAGGCTTTCTCACAGGGCTGTGCCACGTGCCACCTTGGTGTGAGTCGATCCTCGGCGTGAAAGACGAGCCGGTGAAGGGAAAAGAGGTTCCTCTGGAATGGACTGAGACATCTGGGGGACTCTTGGTATGGTGGCACGACCCTGGAGTTCCTCTCGCCGTTCCTGTTGAGAGGGCCTCCTCTTGAGATGCGACGGGAATGCCGGGAACTCTTTCCCGACGAAGCAGGGAAAGGATCCCTCATCTCGAGCTACGAGGCGGAAACGGGGCTCCCCTGGATGTGGGCGGGACCCTCGTGTTTCCTCTCGAGTGGAGACGGCTATGTCGGGGAACTTCTTGATTTGCACCAAGGGTGTGAAGGACCCTTTCGAAGTTCCAGAGGTGAGGTGTGATCAGCCTCTAGACGCCTCAGCGGAAAAGGGCCTCATCTCGCCTGGAGGGGAGAACCTCCTGGATTTTCTCGAGTTGCGGCAGGTCTTCTCGAGTTACGACGGGGACCTCAGGGACCCGCTCTGGTCGCCTCAGGAAAGGCCAGTCCCCGTGCGAGTTGCTAGGGGCCATCTCCGGATTCCTCTCCCGTCCATGCCGGGGCCTAAGACCTTGTGTGGAGACGGGGCCGGAACCTGAGGATTCCTCTCCAGTGTTGCCATGGATCTTGGGGTGATTCTGAGTCTCCCCAGGGGAGTCAGGCCTCGTCTCGAGTGGGGGCATGCACGTGCGCTTACCTCCCGAGCTGCAGCAGTAGTGTCACGCTTCCTGTCACGTGGATCCAGGGATCTGTGGCTTTCCCTCGAGGCTGTACCTCGACGCTTTCCCACGAGGCTTTCCCACAGGGCTGTGCCACGTACCACCTTGGTGTGAGTCGATCCTCGGCGTGAAAGACGAGCCGGTGAAGGGAAAAGAGGTTCCTCTGGAATGGACTGAGACATCTGGGGGACTCTTGGAATGGTGGCACGACCCTGGAGTTCCTCTCGCCGTTCCTGTTGAGAGGGCCTCCTCTTGAGATGCGACGGGAACGCCGGGAACTCTTTCCCGAGCAAGCAGGGAAAGGATCCCTCATCTCGAGCTACCAGGCGGAAACGGGGCTCCTCTGGATGTGGGCGGGACCCTCGTGTTTCCTCTCGAGTGGAGACGGGTATGTCGGGGAACTTCTTGATTTGCAGCAAGGGTGTGAAGGACCCTTTCGAAGTTCCAGAGGTGAGGTGTGATCAGCCTCGAGACGCCTCAGCGGAAATGGGCCTCATCTCGCCTGGAGGGGAGAACCTCCTGGATTTTCTCGAGTTGCGGCAGGTCTTCTCGAGTTACGACGGGGACCTCAGGGATCCGCTCTGGTGGCCTCAGGAAAGGCCAGTCCCCGTGCGAGTTGCTAGGGGCCATCTCGGGATTCCTCTCCCGTCCATGCCGGGGCCTAAGACCTTGTGTGGAGTCGGGGGCCGGAACCTGAGGATTCCTCTCCAGTGTTGCCATAGATCTTGGGGTGCTTCTGAGTCTCCCCAGGGGAGTCAGGCCTCGTCTCGAGTGGGGGCATGCACGTGCGCTTTCCTCCCGAGCTGCAGCAGTAGTGTCACGCTTCCTGTCACCTGGATCAAGGGATCTGTGGCTTTCCCTCGAGGCTGTCCCTCGAGGCTTTCCCACGAGGCTTTCCCACAGGGCTGTGCCACGTGCCACCTTGGTGTGAGTCGATCCTCGGCGTGAAAGACGAGCCGGTGAAGGGAAACGAGGTTCCTCTGGAATGGACTGAGACATCTGGGGGACTCTTGGAATGGTGGCACGACCCTGGAGTTCCTCTCGCCGTTCCTGTTGAGATGGCTTCCTCTTGAGATGCGACAGGAACGCCTGGAACTCTTTCCCGACGAAGCATGGAAAGGATCCCTTATCTCGAACTACGAGGCGGAAATGGGGCTCCTCTGGATGTGGGCGGGACCCTCGTGTTTCCTCTCGAGTGCAGACGGGTATGTCGGGGAACTTCTTGACTCGCCCCAAGGGTGTGAAGGACCCTTTCGAAGTTCCAGAGGTGAGGTGTGATCAGCCTCGAGACGCCTCTCTGGAAATGGGCCTCATCTTGCCTGGAGGGGAGAACCTCCTGGATTTGCTCGGGTTGCGGCAGGTCTTCTCGAGTTACGACGAGGACCTCAGGGAACCGCTCTGGTTGCCTCAGGAAAGGCCAGTCCTCATGCAGGTTGCTAGGGGACCTCTCGGCATTCCTCTCCCGTCCATGCCGGGGCCTCAGGCCTTGTGTGGAGTCAGGGACGGAACCTGAGGATTCCTCTCCAGTGTTGCCATGGATCTTGGGGTGCTTCTGTGTCTCCCCAGGAGAGTCAGGCCTCGTCTCAAATCGGGACATGCACGTGTGCTTTCCTCCCGAGCTGCGGCAGTAGTGTCACGCTTCCTGTCACGTGGATCAAGGGATCTGTGGCTTTCCCTCGAGGCTGTCCCTCGAGGCTTTCCCACGAGGCTTTCCCACAGGGCTGTGGCACGTGCCACCTTGGTGTGAGTCGATCCTCGGCGTGAAAGACGAGCCGGTGAAGGGAAAAGAGGTTCCTCTGGAATGGACTGAGACATCTGGGGGTCTCTTGGAATGGTGGCACGACCCTGGAGTTCCTCTCGCCGTTCCTGTTGAGAGGGCCTCCTCTTGAGATGCGACGGGAACGCCGGGAACTCTTTCCCGATGAAGCAGGGAAAGGATCCCTCATCTTGAGCTACCAGGCTGAAACGGGGCTCCTCTGGATGTGGGCGGGACCCTCGTGTTTCCTCTCGAGTGGAGACGGGTATGTCGGGGAACTTCTTGATTTGCAGCAAGGGTGTGAAGGACCCTTTCGAAGTTCCAGAGGTGAGGTGTGATCAGCCTGGAGACACCTCAGCGGAAATGGGCCTCATCTCGCCTGGAGGGGAGAACCTCCTGGATTTTCTCGAGTTGCGGCAGGTCTTCTCGAGTTACGACGGGGACCTCAGGAATCCGCTCTGGTGGCCTCAGGAAAGGCCAGTCCCCGTGCGAGTTGCTAGGGGACCTCTCGGGATTCCTCTCCCGTCCATGCCGGGGCCTAAGACCTTGTGTGGAGTCGGGACCGGAATCTGAGGATTCCTCTCCAGTGTTGCCATGGATCTTGAAGTGCTTCTGAGTCTCCCCAGGGGAGTCAGGCCTCGTCTAGAGTGGGGACATTCACGTGCGCTTTCCTCCTGAGCTGCAGCAGTAGTGTCACGCTACCTGTCACGTGGATCAAGGGATTTATGGTTACTCTCGAGGCTTTCGCTCGAGGCTTTCCCACGAGGCTTTCCCACAGGGCTGTGCCACGTGCCACCTTGGTGTGAGTCGATCCTCGGCGTGAAAGACGAGCCGGTGAAGGGAAACGAGGTTCCTCTGGAATGGACTGAGACATCTGGGGGACTCTTGGAATGGTGGCACGACCCTGGAGTTCCTCTCGCCGTTCCTGTTGAGATGGCTTCCTCTTGAGATGCGACAGGAACGCCTGGAACTCTTTCCCGAAGAAACAGGGAAAGGATCCCTTATCTCGAGCTACGAGGCGGAAATGGGGCTCCTCTGGATGTGGGCGGGACCCTCGTGTTTCCTCTCGAGTGCAGACGGGTATGTCGGGGAACTTCTTGACTCGCACCAAGGGTGTGAA
>NW_026291919.1:0-27504 GCF_023091745.1 Budorcas taxicolor | reverse complement strand
TTCATATCATTAGTCATGGTTAGATTCCATGCAGGAATAATGATTATGTACATTGTATTTATTTTAAGTGTAATTTTTGTGATGGGCTTTGTAGGGTTTTCTTCAAAACCTTCGCCTATTTATGGGGGGTTGGGATTGATTGTGAGTGGTGGGGTTGGGTGTGGTATTGTGTTAAATTATGGTGGTTCTTTTTTAGGTTTAATGGTTTTTTTAGTTTATTTAGGGGGTATAATGGTGGTTTTTGGTTATACGACAGCTATGGCTACTGAGCAGTATCCTGAGGTTTGGGTTTCTAATAAGGTTGTTTTAGGAACGTTTATTACTGGTTTGTTGATGGAGTTTTTTATAATTTACTATGTGTTGAAGGATAAGGAGGTGGAGATTGTGTTTAAGTTTAATGGTATGGGGGATTGGGTAATTTATGATACAGGGGATTCTGGGTTTTTTAGTGAGGAGGCCATGGGGATTGCTGCTTTGTACAGCTATGGTACTTGATTAGTTATTGTTACTGGTTGATCTTTATTAATTGGTGTAGTGGTGATTATAGAGATTACTCGTGGAAATTAAGTAGAATTGTGCTAGTGAAAATCGTAATTAGGAAGGAAAGGAAATATAATTTAATTAAGCCTTTTTGGTTTGTGATTATGATAGATGTTTTTATTTGGGTTAGTGAGATGGTTTTTGGTATAATGGTTTCTAGTCAGGTTAGGTCTAGAAGGGAGGATGCTGATTTTTGGCTTATTGTTAGATTTATATAGGGGGTTAAGCGGTGTATGACTGTGGGATAATATCCTAGTAGGTTAGAAAATTTGAATATGTTTGATGGGTAATTGAACTTTAAGTAGTGGGTTATGTTGTTAATTTCTAGTGCTAGAATAAAGCCTAGGATTGTAATTGTTAGGGCGGTGATTTTTAGGTAGTAGGGTATAGTTGTTTGGGGAATGGTTGTTGGGGGGATGTTGTTAGAAATGATGAATCCTGCGAAAAGACTTCCGATTAGTAAGCGTTTAATTGAGTTAATTAGGAATGGGTTGTTTTCATTAATAGAAATAAGGGTTGGGAATCGGGGTTGTCCTAGGAGTGTGAAGAAAATAATACGGGTACTGTAGATAGCTGTGAAGGAGATGGCGATTAGTGTTATTAAGAGGGCTCAGGCGTTGGTATATGACGTGTTGGCGGATTCAATAATTAGATCTTTGGAGTAGAATCCGGTGAGGAAAGGTATTCCTGTTAGTGCAAGGCTGCCAATAATAAGGGCTGTTGCGGTGAATGGTATGGCTTTAAATAGGCCTCCTATTTTTCGAATATCTTGTTCGTTATTTAGATTGTGGATGATGGAGCCGGAGCATAGAAATAATATGGCTTTGAAGAAAGCGTGGGTGCAGATGTGAAGAAGTGCTAGGTGAGGCTGGTTAATTCCAATTGTTACTATCATAAGGCCGAGTTGGCTGGATGTAGAGAAGGCGATGATTTTTTTAATGTCATTTTGGGTGAGGGCACATATTGCTGTAAATAGTGTGGTAATGGCTCCTAGGCATAGTATAGTAGATTGGATGAGTTTATTGTTTTCTGTTAATGGATAAAAGCGGATTAGTAAGAAAATACCTGCTACTACTATTGTACTTGAGTGGAGTAATGCTGAGACAGGTGTCGGACCCTCTATTGCGGAGGGTAATCATGGGTGCAGGCTAAATTGTGCGGATTTTCCGGTTGCGGCTAGAATTAGTCCTATTAGAGGTAGATTTGAGTTCTCTGGTTTTAGTAAGAAGATTTGTTGAAGGTCTCAAGTGTTGAGGTTAATTAGGAATCATGCTATTGCTAGGATAAATCCGATGTCGCCAATGCGGTTATATAGGATTGCTTGTAGAGCTGCTGTGTTTGCGTCTGCTCGTCCGTATCACCATCCAATTAGTAGAAATGATATAATTCCGACTCCTTCTCAGCCAATGAATAGTTGAAAGATGTTATTTGCAGTGACGAGGATGAGTATTGTGATAAGAAATAAGAGTAAGTACTTAAAAAATTGGTTGATGTTGGGGTCGGAATGTATGTATCATATTGAGAATTCTATGATGGATCATGTGACGAATAGTGATACTGGGATAAATATTGTCGAGAAGTAATCTATTTTGAAGCTGAGAGATAGTTTGAGGGTTTGGATGGTTAGTCAGTGTCAGTTTGAAATAATTATTTCTTGTCCTGTATGAATAAATATTATAGTGGGAATTATACTAGTGATAAAGGCGTATGAAATGGTTGTTTTTACGTAAAGTGGGTAATTGGTGAATTTGTGGGTGCTAAGACTAGTTGTCATGATGGGTACGGTTAGTAGGATTAGGGTAGTTAGTGTGAGGGATGGGAACAGGTTTATTACTTTTATTTGGAGTTGCACCAATTTTTTGGTTCCTAAGACCAATGGATAACTGCTATCCTTTAAAAGTTTGAAAAAGCCATGTTGTCAGGCATGGGAGCATAGAATTAGCAGTTCTTGCATACTTTTTCGGTAAATAAGAAGGTGATAGGCTTCTATTGTTAGATTCACAATCTAATGTTTTTTTAAACTATATTTACAGTATAGGGGTCCTAGGATAATTTTTGGGTTTAGGGATAGAAGCAGTAGTGGTAGTATGTGTAGTGATATGAGTGCATTTTCTCGTGTGAAGGAAGGTGAAATGTTATTGATATGATGAGTGTATTTGCCCCGTTGTGTTGTGATTAGTATATAGAGGGTGTAGAGAGTAGTGATTACTATGTTAAGTCCTATTAGAATAATTGTGATATTAGATCATGAAAAAGTCGATATTACTACAAATAGTTCTCCGATTAGGTTGATTGTTGGGGGTAGAGCCAGGTTGGTTAGACTTGCTAGGAGTCATCAGGTGGCTATTAGTGGAAGAAGTGTTTGTAGGCCGCGGGCTAAGATTATTGTACGGCTGTGAATTCGTTCGTAGTTAGAATTTGCTAGGCAGAAAAGTATAGAGGATGTAAGGCCGTGGGCAATTATCAGGGCGGTGGCTCCTATGTAGCTTCAGGGTGTTTGGATTAGGATTGCAACGATGACAAGTGCCATGTGGCTAATAGAGGAGTACGCGATGAGTGATTTCAGGTCCGTTTGACGAAGGCAAATTGAGCTGGTTATGATTATGCCTCATAGTGATAGCATGATGAATGGGTATGCTATAAAGTCGGTGATTGGATCTAGGAGAAGCGTAATTCGTAACATGCCGTATCCTCCTAGTTTTAGTAGGATTGCTGCAAGAACTATGGAGCCTGCAATTGGGGCTTCTACGTGGGCTTTGGGTAGTCAGAGATGAAGTCCGTATAGTGGTATTTTTACTATAAAGGCTATTATGCATGCTAGTCACATGAAGGTGTTGGATCAGGAGCTGGGTATTGGTTGTACTCAGTATTGTAGAATTAGGAAGTTTAGGGATCCTATTGTGTTTTGAATATAGATTAGTGCAACTAGTAAGGGTAGGGATCCTGCTAGTGTATAAAACAAGAAGTAGAGACCGGCATTTAGGCGTTCTGTTTGGTTCCCTCATCGGGTAATAATAATGAGTGTGGGAACTAGTGTTGCTTCAAATATAATATAAAAGAGAATTAGTTCTGTAGCAGAGAATGTCATAATTAGAAATAGTTGTAATAGGATTAGTATTGAGATGAAGAATTTTTTTCGGGCTGGGTTTTCTTTTGATAGGTGATGCTGGCTAGCTATAAGTATTAAGGGGAGGAGTCATATGGTTAGAATAAGTAGTGGTGTAGATAAGGAGTCGGAGAAGAAAGTTAATGAGAAGTTGAGGCTGTTATCGCCAAATTGGTTTATAAGGAGTAGGCTTGTAAGGCTAATTAGTAAGCTGTGGAGTGTGGAGTTAATTCAGATTATGTTATTTTTTGATAGCCAGGTTAGGGGTATAAGTATTATTGTGGAAATAATGTATTTTAGCATTGTAGCAGATTAAGGTTTTGTACGTAGTCGGTGCCGTATGTGTTTGATACCATTACTAGCAAGGATAGGCCTAGTGCTGCTTCGCAGGCTGCGAAAACTAGTAGAATAATGGGTATTATACTGGCTAAAGTGAAGTGTGAGTTTAGGATTATTAGGGTAGCTATAACGAATAAGGACAATATTATTCCTTCCAGGCATAGGAGGGAGGATATTAGGTGAGATCGATACATTAGTAATCCCGTGAGAGATACTATGAATGCTATTATAATATTTATGTATACGAGGGACATTTGGTACTTATGAGTTTGATCATAATCTAATGAGTCGAAATCATTTATTTTGGTTTAAACTAAGTACCATATTCGGTCCATTCTAATCCTTTTTGGGTTCATTCATAGGCTAGGCTTGTGGCTAGTAGGAAAATTAGGAGAAGGGATATAGTAAGCATTGTGTTAAGGTTAGTTGTTTGTGAGGCCCATGGTAGTGGTAGAAGTAGTGCAATTTCTAGATCGAAGAGGAGGAATGTGATAGCTACTAGAAAGAATTTTATGGAGAAAGGAAGGCGAGCAGATCCTATGGGGTCGAATCCACATTCGTATGGGCTTGTTTTTTCTGAGTATACGTTTAGTTGGGGGAGTCAGAATGCGATGGTCACGAGCAATGTAGCTAGTGTAAAGTTAGTTAGGAGGGTAATTATAAGGTTTATTGTTCTTTTTCGGGTTAGGCCGAAGCTAACTGATTGGAAGTCAGTTGTACTAATTAATACTAAAAGAACATGAGCCTCATCAGTAGATGGAAACATAGAGGAAAAGTCATACTACGTCTACGAAGTGTCAATATCAGGCAGCGGCTTCGAAGCCGAAATGGTGATTGGAGGTAAAGTGAAATTTTAGTTGGCGGAGGAAGCAGACAATTAAGAAAGTAGATCCAATAATGACATGGAGGCCGTGGAATCCTGTAGCTACGAAGAAAGTTGAGCCGTAAACTCCGTCTGAGATTGTAAAGGGAGCTTCATAGTATTCTGATGCTTGTAGAAGTGTAAAGTATACGCCTAACGTAATGGTGATGAATAAGGCTTGTAGCATGTGGTTACGGTTCCCTTCTATGAGGCTGTGGTGGGCTCAGGTAATGGAGACTCCTGAGGCTAGAAGGACAGAGGTGTTGAGTAGTGGGACTTCTAAGGGGTTAAGTGGGTGAATGCCTGTTGGGGGTCAGCAGCTGCCTAATTCGGGTGTAGGAGCAAGGCTTGAGTGATAGAAGGCTCAGAAGAAGCCAGTGAAGAATAGGACTTCGGAGACGATGAAGAGGATTATTCCGTAGCGAAGGCTTTTTTGGACAGCAGGAGTATGGTGGCCTTGAAAGGTACTTTCTCGGATTACATCTCGTCATCATTGGTATATTGTAAGTATGTTTGTTGTTAGGCCTAGGGTCAGTAGAGCTGTTGAATTGAAGTGAAATCACATGATGAGGCCAGATGTTATTAGGAGGGCAGATAGTGCTCCTGTGAGGGGTCAGGGACTTGGGTTTACTATGTGATAGGCGTGGGTTTGGTGTGTCATTATGTATTGTCGTGCAGATATAAGCTAACTAGGAGGGTGAATACGTAGGCTTGAACTATAGCTACTGCGAATTCGAGGATTGTTAGTAGAGCTAAAATAGTAAATGTAATAAGTGCTGTTGTGGTATTGATATTTAATAATGCAAGGGTAGCTCCTCCGATTAAGTGAATTAATAAGTGCCCTGCTGTGATGTTGGCTGTTAATCGTACGGCAAGGGCTACTGGTTGGATGAAGAGGCTGATGGTTTCGATAATTACCAGTATTGGGATTAGTGGGGTAGGTGTTCCTTGTGGTAGGAAGTGGGCGAGTGATGCTTTGGTTTTGTTGCGGAAGCCTGTAACTACGGCCCCTGCTCATAGGGGAATAGCCATGCCTAAATTTATTGATAGTTGTGTGGTTGGTGTAAATGAATGGGGTAATAAGCCTAATAAATTTGTAGACCCAATAAATAGAATTAGGGACATTAATATCAATGTTCATGTTTGTCCTTTGGTGTTGTGAGTGCTTATTATTTGTTTTGACATGAGTTGAAGTGCTCATTGTTGGAGGGAGATAAGGCGGTTATTAATTAGTCGGTTTGATGTAGGAAATAGTAAGCTAGGGAATATAATGACGAGAGTAACAAGGGGGAGGCCTAGAATTACAGGGGTAATGAAAGAGGTAAATAGATTTTCGTTCATTTTGTTTCTCAAGGGGCGTCTTGTTTTGGCGTTTTTGTTGTTATTAATTTTGGGTTATAGTAGAAATCGTGTTTTGAGATTTTTAATTGGAGAACAATAAAGAGGACTAAAAATATTGATAGAATTGTCGTGAGTCACGTTGATGTGTCTAGTTGTGGCATGTCATCAAGGAGAGTGTTGTGCTCTCGGTCTTTAACTTAAAAGGTTAATGCTGGCATAGCTTCTTGATGACTTATAACATTGATGCAGATCACTTTTCAAAATATTCTAATGGGACTAGTTCGAGAACGATTGGTATGAAACTATGATTTGATCCGCAGATTTCTGAGCATTGGCCGTAAAATAGGCCTGGACGAGTTGATATGAGGGTTGTTTGATTTAAACGGCCTGGAATTGCGTCTGTTTTTAGTCCTAGAGAGGGAACTGCTCATGAGTGTAAAACGTCTTCGGAGGAGATTAGTATTCGAATTGTTATTTCTATAGGTAATACAGCTCGGTTATCTACTTCTAGTAATCGTAGTTCTCCAGGTTTCAATTCTGATGTTGGAATTATATAGGAGTCGAAGCTTAAGTCTTCATAGTCTGTGTACTCATAACTTCAGTATCATTGATGTCCTATGGTCTTTACTGTGAGAGATGGGTTGTTGATTTCGTCTATTATGTATAGAATTCGTAGGGATGGGAGAGCAATTATAATCAGAATAATGGCTGGTAGAATGGTTCAGATTGTTTCTACTTCTTGTGCGTCTATGGTGCTGGTATGGGTTAGTTTTGTTGTTAGTATCAGTAAGATAATATAGAGTACTAGTGAGCTAATTAGGAAAACAATTATCAGAGTGTGATCGTGAAAGTGTAGCAGTTCTTCTATGATGGGTGATGTTGCGTCTTGAAAGCCTAGCTGTACGGGATATGCCATATGAGATGTACGGGACTTTCACCTGTAATTTAATCTTGACAAGGTTATGTAATGTTTTACTAACATCTCGTTTATTGAGAGAGACATAGTGGTTATGGTGTTGGCTTGAAACCGATAATAGGGGGTTCAATTCCTTCCTCTCTTATTTTAGGTTAATGTATGTAGGTTCTTCAAATGTGTGATATGGTGGAGGGCATCCGTTTAGTCATTCTAGATTTGTTGTGGTTAGGTCCACGGTTAAGACTTCCCGTTTGGATGCAAATGCTTCTCAGATGATAAAAGTCATTAATATTACTGCCGTTAGTGAGATGAATGAGCCTATAGATGAAATAGTGTTTCATATTGTATATGCGTCTGGGTAATCGGAGTATCGTCGTGGTATACCAGATAGCCCTAAGAAATGTTGTGGGAAGAAGGTCATGTTAACACCTACAAATATAATTGCGAAATGGATTTTGGCTCATGTGTCATTAAGGGTGTAGCCTGAGAATAAGGGAAATCAATGTACAAATCCTCCTATGATAGCGAATACAGCTCCTATTGATAGTACGTAGTGGAAATGTGCTACCACATAGTATGTGTCGTGGAGAACGATGTCAAGGGAGGAGTTGGCTAAAACAATTCCAGTTAGTCCTCCAACTGTAAAAAGGAAAATGAAGCCTAGGGCTCATATTATAGCGGGGGATCATTTGATATTTCCTCCGTGAAGTGTTGCTAGCCAACTAAAGACTTTTACTCCGGTTGGGATAGCAATAATTATAGTAGCGGATGTAAAGTAAGCTCGTGTATCGACGTCTATTCCGACTGTGAATATATGATGGGCTCATACAATAAATCCTAGAAATCCAATTGATATTATGGCTCATACTATTCCTATATATCCAAATGGCTCTTTTTTTCCTGAATAGTAGGTTACGATGTGGGAGATTATTCCAAAGCCAGGTAAAATTAGAATATATACTTCGGGGTGTCCAAAAAATCAGAATAAGTGTTGATATAAGATAGGGTCTCCTCCTCCTGCTGCGGTCAAAGAAAGTTGTATTCAGGTTTCGGTCTGTTAGTAATATTGTGATGCCAGCTGCTAATACAGGAAGTGAGAGGAGGAGTAGTACGGCAGTGATCAGTACAGATCACACGAACAGGGGGGTCTGGTATTGTGATATTGCGGGAGGTTTTATGTTAATAATAGTTGTAATAAAATTAATGGCTCCTAAAATTGAGGAAACACCTGCTAGGTGTAGGGAGAAAATGGTCAGGTCTACTGAGGCTCCTGCGTGGGCTAGATTACCTGCTAGAGGGGGATATACGGTTCAACCCGTCCCTGCTCCGGCTTCGACTATAGAGGATGCTAGGAGTAATAGGAAAGAAGGGGGGAGGAGCCAAAAACTTATATTATTTATCCGAGGGAATGCTATATCAGGGGCTCCAATCATTAGAGGAACTAGCCAGTTGCCAAACCCTCCAATTATAATAGGCATTACTATAAAGAAGATTATTACGAATGCGTGTGCAGTTACAATTACGTTGTAGATTTGGTCATCTCCAAGTAGAGTTCCGGGTTGGCCTAACTCAGCACGAATTAGTAAGCTCAGAGCGGTTCCTACTATGCCGGCTCAGGCACCAAATAGAAGATAAAGGGTACCGATATCTTTATGATTAGTTGAAAATAATCAGCGGTTTATGAACATGGGTAAAATGGCTGAGTAAAGCAATAGACTGTAAATCTAAGAATAGAGGTTTGATTCCTCTTTTTACCAGGTCCTGTAGTGAATTAACATATTGAATTGCAAATTCAAAGGAGCAGCTTCAAACTCTGCCGGGGCTTCTCCCGCCTTTTTTTTCTTGCGGCGGGAGAAGTAGATTGAAGCCAGTTATTTAGGGTATTTAGCTGTTAACTAAAGTTTCGTGGGGGTGGGACCCACCAATCTAGTGAGGATTTAGCTTAATTAAAGTAGTTGATTTGCATTCAATTGATGTAAGATATGATCTTGCAGTCCTTATCAGGAATTAAGTAAATTATACTTGCTTAGGGCTTTGAAGGCTCTTGGTCTATTTAACCTAAATTCCTATTCTAGGATTGAGAGAATTGGTGTAAGTGGTAGTAGTATAGTGGACAATACGGTTATTGTTGGTAGGAGGGTTATTCGTTTTATGGTTGAGAATTGTCATTTTATTTTTATGTTGTTTGTGGAAGGGAACATAGTAAGTGTGGTGGAATATGCCAGTCGTATGTAGAAATATAGGTTTAGTAGTGCTGTAATTGCTATGAAGGTAGGTAGGATAATGCTATTGTTTTTTGTCATTTCTTGAATAATTATTCATTTTGGCATAAATCCTGATAGTGGGGGGAGTCCTCCTATTGATAGGAGGGTAATGAGAATTAGAATAGTTATGATGGGTGTTTTGTTTCATGTGTGTGATAGTGATAGAGTGGTTGTGGTTGAGTTGGCTATAAATAGTGTAAATATGGTGGAAGTTATGATGATGTAAATGATTAGGTTTAGTAATGTTATGGTGGGATTGTATGGTAAAATTGCTGTTATTCAGCCTATGTGGGCAATTGATGAGTAAGCTATAATTTTTCGTAGTTGGGTTTGGTTTAATCCTCCTCAGCCTCCGATTATAATGGATAGAATTGATAGGGTTAAGATTATATTTAGGTTGATGGATTGGGATACTTGGTAAAGTACCGATATGGGTGCTAGTTTTTGTCATGTAAGTAAGATTAGGCCTGAAGATAGAGGGATGCCTTGTGTTACTTCTGGGACTCAGAAGTGGAATGGGGCTATTCCTAGTTTTATGGCGAGGGCTATTGTTATGAGTATGGAGGCTGTTGGGTTAAATAGTTTTATTACGGTTCATTGGCCTGAGAATATTAAGTTGATGATAATGGCTATTATTAGTAGTATTGAGGCTGTTGATTGAGTTAGGAAATATTTAGTTGATGCTTCTGTGGCTCGTGGGTTGTGTTTTTTTATTATAATAGGAATGATGGCGAGTATATTTATTTCAAATCCGATTCAGATGAGTAGTCAGTGGGAGCTAATTATAACGATAATGGTTCCAAGTATTATAGTTATTAAGATAATAATGAGAGTGATTGGGTTTATTAGTACGGGAAGGATACAAACCAACATTTTCGGGGTATGGGCCCGATAGCTTAATTAGCTGACCTTACTATTAGAATTTGGTGTAATTGGGAGCACGAAGAGTTTTGAGTTCTTAGGAGTAGGTTCAATTCCTATAGTTCTAGAAATAAGAGGATTTAAACCTCTATAATTTACTCTATCAAAGTAACTCTTTTGTCAGACATATTTCTTATGTTTGTGGGGGGATACTTGATAGGAGAATAGGTAGAGATACATGTCATATGCATAGGGCTAGCGTTAGGGGTAGAAAATTTTTTCATAATAAGTGCATCAGTTGATCATAGCGGAATCGGGGGTAGGATGCTCGGATTCATAGGAAGGTCATTGTGAGTAGTAGTGATTTGATGATAAAGTTAATTGCGTAGAGTTCTGGTATGTATGGGTTATGGGATGCTCCTAGGAAGAGGGTTGTTGTGAAGATATTTATTATAATAATGTTTGCATATTCTGCTATAAAGAATAGGGCGAATGGTCCTGCGGCGTATTCTACATTAAAGCCCGATACTAGTTCAGATTCTCCTTCAGTAAGATCAAATGGTGCTCGGTTTGTTTCTGCTAGTGTTGAAATGAATCATATTATTGCTAAGGGTCATGCTGGGAAGATTAGTCATACTTGTTCTTGTGTAATGATTAATGTAGAGAGAGTGAAGGATCCATTTATTAGTAAGATTGATAGTAAGATAATTGCTAGTGTAACTTCATATGAAATTGTTTGTGCTACTGCTCGTAGGGCTCCAATAAGAGCGTATTTTGAGTTGGAGGCTCAGCCTGATCAGAGGATCGAGTATACGGCTAAGCTTGATATAGCTAATATGAAAAGGATTCCTAAGTTTATATTGATGAGGGGATAGGGTATGGGTAGGGGGATTCATATAGTTAAGGCTAGGGTTAGGGCTAGGATGGGGGCTAGAATAAATATTGAGATTGAGGATGTGGCAGGTCGTAGGGGTTCTTTAATGAAAAGTTTGATTGCATCGGCGATGGGTTGGAGTAAGCCATATGGTCCTACAATATTTGGGCCTTTTCGGAGTTGTATGTAGCCTAGGATTTTTCGTTCAACTAGTGTAAGAAAAGCTACGGCTAGAAGAATGGGGATAATAAGTGTTAAGATGTTGAGTATAAACATTTTGTTAAGGAGAGGATTTGAATCTCTGAGTATAAAGGTTTAAGTTTTACGCAATTACCGGGCTCTGCCACCTTAACTGGGCCCTTTTCTAGGGCAGGTATTGTTTGTGAGGTCAATTGAGATAAAGTCATTGATTGATTTAAGGCGCTTTGTTGAAGTTGGCCTTATTTCTCTTGTCCTTTCGTACTGGGAGAAATACATAACAGATAGAAACCGACCTGGATTACTCCGGTCTGAACTCAGATCACGTAGGACTTTAATCGTTGAACAAACGAACCTTTGATAGCGGTTGCACCATCGGGGTGTCCTGATCCAACATCGAGGTCGTAAACCCTATTGTCGATATGGACTCTTGAATAGGATTGCGCTGTTATCCCTAGGGTAACTTGTTCCGTTGATCAAGTCTTTGGATCAATAAACGATAGTTTGATTTGACTTGTGGGTCTAGTCTTTAAAATCGTTCGGAGGATTTTTTGTTCTCCGAGGTCACCCCAACCAAAACTGCTAGTCCATAAAGAGTGTTGTTATCCCTTAATGGTTAAGTTTATTTTCTTTGGACTAGTTAGTTAAAGCTCCATAGGGTCTTCTCGTCTTGTTGGTTTATTCCCGCCTCTTCACGGGAAGGTCAATTTCACTGATTGGAAGTAAGAGACAGTAAAACCCTCGTGTGGCCGTTCATACAAGTCCTTATTTAGAGAACAAATGATTATGCTACCTTTGCACGGTCAGGATACCGCGGCCGTTTAACGTCTAGTCACTGGGCAGGCAGTGCCTCCAATACTGGGGATGCTGGAGGTGATGTTTTTGGTAAACAGGCGGGATTTGTGTTTGCCGAGTTCCTTTTACTTCTTTTAATCTTTCCTGGGTGCACTCCTGTGTTGGATTAACAGTATAATTAATAAATTATTTATTGTTGGGTTATTTTTATTTACTGTTAACAGTCAGAGTATTATCAGATACTGACTTAAACTTGTGCAAGGAGAAAATATTTCTTGTTACTCATATTAACATTATTGCTTCTATTTAGTAATAGAATAGTCCAGTACTAGGTCTAGGAGTTGGTTATATTGTTGTTGGGATTAGTATTGTTTTTATTGTTGAGCTTTAACGCTTTCTTAATAGATGGCTGCTTTTAGGCCTACTATGGTGTTGTAAGATCTTACTCTCTAGTGAAGGTTGTACCCATTTCTAAAAGGCTGTACCTTTTTAGACTAACTTTTAAAGATACAGTGAGATTTGTTTATATTTTTTGGTATCTTTAAAGCTGAACTAAGATTCATTTTCTGGACAACCAGCTATCACCAGGCTCGTTAGGCATGTCACCTCTACTTATAGATCTTCTCACTATTTTGCCACATAGATGAGTTGGTTCTAATAAACTGTCTATAGGTAGCTCGTCTGGTTTCGGGTTACTTAGCTGAAATTCGTTTTGTTAAGTTTTTTGCTCGTTAATTCATTATGCAAAAGGTACAAGGGTTAATCTTTGCTTTTTTGTACTTTGATTATTTTCTTTCATCGTTCCCTTACGGTACTTTCTCTATAGCGCCATGTTTAGAATTTCTATCTCCTATACTTTAATAGGGGTAAATGTTTTGTTTTAGTATGTTTTGGTTATTGGATTGAAGAGTGGGGGTTTGGGCTAGGCATAGTTCAAAACATTCACAGTACACGAAATCTTCTAGGTGTAAACTAGATGCTTTAATTAAGCTATGTCTTGGTTTGTCCAAGCACACTTTCCAGTATGCTTACCTTGTTACGACTTACCTCCTCTCGTGTAATTGGTGCATGTAAATAGGTTTGGGTGCATATATTTACTTGAGGAGGGTGACGGGCGGTGTGTGCGTGCTTCATGGCCTGGTTCAACTAAGCACTCTATTCTTAGTTTACTACTAAATCCTCCTTTGGCTGTTAGTTTCATAATGGCTTTCGTATTAAGTTTTCTTGGATAGAAAATGTAGCCCATTTCTTCCCATTCCATAGGTTACACCTTGACCTAACGTTTTTATGTGTTATGATTGAGCTTACTTTTGTTCCTTTTCAGGGTTTGCTGAAGATGGCGGTATACAGACTGTATTAGCAAGGATTGGTGAGGTTTATCGGGGTTTATCGATTATAGAACAGGCTCCTCTAGAAGGGTGTAAAGCACCGCCAAGTCCTTTGAGTTTTGGGCCGTTGCCGGTAGTACTCTGGCGAATAATCTTGTTTTTGCAATTATTTATGTTTAGGGCTAAGCATAGTGGGGTATCTAATCCCAGTTTGGGTCTTAGCTATAGTGTGTCAGTTGTCGTAGAGTTACTTTCGTCACTTATTTTTGTTATAATTATGGCTTTTTACAGCTTAATTAGGATTTAACTCTATTTGGTGTAGTACTTTAACACGTTTTACGCCGTGTTCCTGTTAGCTTGGGTTAGTCGTATGACCGCGGTGGCTGGCACGAGATTTACCAACCCTAGTTAATATGGCTTAGTCGAACTTTCGTTCATGGCTTAAATTTTGTCACTGCTGTTTCCCGTGGGGGTGTGGTTAAGCAAGGCGTTATGAGCTACAGGGTGTGTGCTTGATACCTGCTCCTCTTAGTCCTGCTGATTCGGAGGGCGCTACTCACCGGGGTGCGGATGCTTGCATGTGTAAGTCTATTGAAAGTTAACAGGAAGGCCAGGACCAAACCTATGTGTTTATGGAGTTGGTATACTCATCTAGGCATTTTCAGTGCCTTGCTTTAAATTTAAGCTACATTAACCATGTAGTATGTAAGCAGACCCAGGCACCTATATGTCTATCTTGTTTGGAGTGTGAATTTGAGTATTGGGGGTGAGATAAATTTATATTGATACTTAGGGGGAAGTATGTTAAAAATGGTGGTTAATATTTAAGAGGGGGGGGGGGGAAATATAATAGGTATGTCCTGTAACCATTGACTGAAATGCCCATGCCTACCATTATGGGGATGCTCAAGATGCAGTTAAGTCCAGCTACAATTTATGCTCCGGGTCGGGGCCTTTGACGGCCATAGCTGAGTCCAAGCATCCCCGAAAATTAAAAAATACCAAATGTATGACAGCACAGTTATGTGTGAGCATGGGCTGATTAGTAATTAGTCCATCGAGATGTCTTATTTAAGAGGAAAGAATGGGCGGTTTTAGATGAGATGGCCCTGAAGAAAGAACCAGATGTCTGATAAAGTTCATTAAATAGCTACCCCCACGATTAATGGGCCCGGAGCGAGAAGAGAAATCCCTGCCAAGCGGGTTGCTGGTTTCACGCGGCATGGTCGGTAAGCTCGTGATCTAGTGGACGGGATACGCATGGTGACGAGGATAGATTTGACTTTATGCGCTATGTACGATCTAAGCAGGAAATGTCCTATGTACTATAGATAATTTTTATTGTACTTGCTTATATGCAAGGGGAAAATCATTTAATGTACTATATACATATTATATCTTTATTACATTAATTATGATGTACATGCTTATATGCATGGGGTAGATCATGTAATGTAATATATACATAGTATGTCTTTATTACATTAATTATAATGTACATACTGCACACAAAGTAGGTCATGTAGTATACTGCATTTATGTATGTTTTTATTATATTACTTCAGTGTATATATTCATACATATAGGATGGATCATGTGGTGTGCTAGACGCATATCATGTTTACATTGTATGAGTGTTAGTGGGTATGTTTGGGCAAATGACATGGTGTGTCTGTGTGTAGTACTCGTACATGTGTCTATTGAGGTGAGTTATTAAGCATGTTGTTACACGTGCAAGCTTATAGAGTGGGAGATTTGTGTCGTATGTTTAAAAATTTTAGCGGATTTAATACTGGGGAGGTTCTTAGTGTTTTTGGGGGTATATCAATAGACGCAATTAATAGTGGTTCAGGGAATAGTTTAAGTAGAACTTCAGCTTTGGGTGTTGATGGTGAGGCTATCGCTTCTTCCTTGAGTCTTAGGGAGGTTAATTGTTCTCCTTTTCTGGTTTACAAGACCAGCGTATTAATTTTACTACAAAGACTTGTCTTCATTTCAGGAGATTGTTTTCGATGGTGCTGGCTAGTGGTATTATTGCCAGGATGATGAGGAAATATATGATGGATGCTAATTGTCCGATGGTGATGTAGGGGTGTTCAACCGGTTGTCCTCCGATTCATGTAAGTGTTAATAGGTCTGCTATTAAAAGTCAGAATATGCATTGGCTGATTGGTCGGAACATTATGCTTCGTTGTTTGGATGTGTGGAGGAAGGGTACGAGTGTTAAGATCAAGATGGAAAGGACTAAGGCTAGGACTCCTCCCAGTTTATTGGGGATTGATCGTAGGATTGCGTATGCAAATAGGAAATACCATTCTGGCTTAATGTGGGAGGGTGTACTGAGTGGGTTTGCTGGAGTATAATTATCCGGGTCTCCGAGTAGGTCGGGAGTGAATAGTACTAGTGATATGAGGATGAGGATTAATAGTATGATGCCTAGGATGTCCTTGATGGTGTAATAAGGGTGAAATGGAATTTTGTCTGTGTCTGATGGAATTCCTGTGGGGTTGTTGGATCCTGTTTCGTGGAGGAAAATTAAGTGGATTATGGTGAGAGCTACAATGATAAATGGGAGGATGAAGTGGAAAGCGAAGAATCGGGTGAGGGTGGCTTTGTCTACTGAAAATCCCCCTCAGATTCATTCAACTAGGTTGGTGCCAATGTATGGGATTGCCGAGAGGAGGTTGGTAATGACTGTTGCTCCTCAGAATGATATCTGTCCTCATGGTAGGACATAGCCTATGAATGCTGTGGCTATTGTTGTAAATAGGAGAATTACTCCGATGTTTCATGTTTCTAAGAAGGTATATGATCCGTAATATAGGCCTCGTCCTACATGCATAAATAGGCAGATAAAAAATATTGATGCTCCGTTTGCGTGCATATATCGGATGATTCAGCCATAGTTTACGTCTCGACAAATGTGGGTTACAGAGGAGAATGCTATTGTTGTATCGGATGTGTAGTGTATTGCTAGGAATAGGCCTGTTAAGATTTGTAGAGCTAAGCAAGTGCCTAGGAGGGATCCAAAGTTTCATCATGATGAGATGTTTGATGGAGTTGGGAGGTCAATGAGTGCGTTGTTTACGATTTTTATTAGTGGGTGAGTTTTTCGGATGTTGATCATTAGTGTTCTTGTAGTTGAATAACAACGATGGTTTTTCATATCATTAGTCATGGTTAGATTCCATGCAGGAATAATGATTATGTACATTGTATTTATTTTAAGTGTAATTTTTGTGATGGGCTTTGTAGGGTTTTCTTCAAAACCTTCGCCTATTTATGGGGGGTTGGGATTGATTGTGAGTGGTGGGGTTGGGTGTGGTATTGTGTTAAATTATGGTGGTTCTTTTTTAGGTTTAATGGTTTTTTTAGTTTATTTAGGGGGTATAATGGTGGTTTTTGGTTATACGACAGCTATGGCTACTGAGCAGTATCCTGAGGTTTGGGTTTCTAATAAGGTTGTTTTAGGAACGTTTATTACTGGTTTGTTGATGGAGTTTTTTATAATTTACTATGTGTTGAAGGATAAGGAGGTGGAGATTGTGTTTAAGTTTAATGGTATGGGGGATTGGGTAATTTATGATACAGGGGATTCTGGGTTTTTTAGTGAGGAGGCCATGGGGATTGCTGCTTTGTACAGCTATGGTACTTGATTAGTTATTGTTACTGGTTGATCTTTATTAATTGGTGTAGTGGTGATTATAGAGATTACTCGTGGAAATTAAGTAGAATTGTGCTAGTGAAAATCGTAATTAGGAAGGAAAGGAAATATAATTTAATTAAGCCTTTTTGGTTTGTGATTATGATAGATGTTTTTATTTGGGTTAGTGAGATGGTTTTTGGTATAATGGTTTCTAGTCAGGTTAGGTCTAGAAGGGAGGATGCTGATTTTTGGCTTATTGTTAGATTTATATAGGGGGTTAAGCGGTGTATGACTGTGGGATAATATCCTAGTAGGTTAGAAAATTTGAATATGTTTGATGGGTAATTGAACTTTAAGTAGTGGGTTATGTTGTTAATTTCTAGTGCTAGAATAAAGCCTAGGATTGTAATTGTTAGGGCGGTGATTTTTAGGTAGTAGGGTATAGTTGTTTGGGGAATGGTTGTTGGGGGGATGTTGTTAGAAATGATGAATCCTGCGAAAAGACTTCCGATTAGTAAGCGTTTAATTGAGTTAATTAGGAATGGGTTGTTTTCATTAATAGAAATAAGGGTTGGGAATCGGGGTTGTCCTAGGAGTGTGAAGAAAATAATACGGGTACTGTAGATAGCTGTGAAGGAGATGGCGATTAGTGTTATTAAGAGGGCTCAGGCGTTGGTATATGACGTGTTGGCGGATTCAATAATTAGATCTTTGGAGTAGAATCCGGTGAGGAAAGGTATTCCTGTTAGTGCAAGGCTGCCAATAATAAGGGCTGTTGCGGTGAATGGTATGGCTTTAAATAGGCCTCCTATTTTTCGAATATCTTGTTCGTTATTTAGATTGTGGATGATGGAGCCGGAGCATAGAAATAATATGGCTTTGAAGAAAGCGTGGGTGCAGATGTGAAGAAGTGCTAGGTGAGGCTGGTTAATTCCAATTGTTACTATCATAAGGCCGAGTTGGCTGGATGTAGAGAAGGCGATGATTTTTTTAATGTCATTTTGGGTGAGGGCACATATTGCTGTAAATAGTGTGGTAATGGCTCCTAGGCATAGTATAGTAGATTGGATGAGTTTATTGTTTTCTGTTAATGGATAAAAGCGGATTAGTAAGAAAATACCTGCTACTACTATTGTACTTGAGTGGAGTAATGCTGAGACAGGTGTCGGACCCTCTATTGCGGAGGGTAATCATGGGTGCAGGCTAAATTGTGCGGATTTTCCGGTTGCGGCTAGAATTAGTCCTATTAGAGGTAGATTTGAGTTCTCTGGTTTTAGTAAGAAGATTTGTTGAAGGTCTCAAGTGTTGAGGTTAATTAGGAATCATGCTATTGCTAGGATAAATCCGATGTCGCCAATGCGGTTATATAGGATTGCTTGTAGAGCTGCTGTGTTTGCGTCTGCTCGTCCGTATCACCATCCAATTAGTAGAAATGATATAATTCCGACTCCTTCTCAGCCAATGAATAGTTGAAAGATGTTATTTGCAGTGACGAGGATGAGTATTGTGATAAGAAATAAGAGTAAGTACTTAAAAAATTGGTTGATGTTGGGGTCGGAATGTATGTATCATATTGAGAATTCTATGATGGATCATGTGACGAATAGTGATACTGGGATAAATATTGTCGAGAAGTAATCTATTTTGAAGCTGAGAGATAGTTTGAGGGTTTGGATGGTTAGTCAGTGTCAGTTTGAAATAATTATTTCTTGTCCTGTATGAATAAATATTATAGTGGGAATTATACTAGTGATAAAGGCGTATGAAATGGTTGTTTTTACGTAAAGTGGGTAATTGGTGAATTTGTGGGTGCTAAGACTAGTTGTCATGATGGGTACGGTTAGTAGGATTAGGGTAGTTAGTGTGAGGGATGGGAACAGGTTTATTACTTTTATTTGGAGTTGCACCAATTTTTTGGTTCCTAAGACCAATGGATAACTGCTATCCTTTAAAAGTTTGAAAAAGCCATGTTGTCAGGCATGGGAGCATAGAATTAGCAGTTCTTGCATACTTTTTCGGTAAATAAGAAGGTGATAGGCTTCTATTGTTAGATTCACAATCTAATGTTTTTTTAAACTATATTTACAGTATAGGGGTCCTAGGATAATTTTTGGGTTTAGGGATAGAAGCAGTAGTGGTAGTATGTGTAGTGATATGAGTGCATTTTCTCGTGTGAAGGAAGGTGAAATGTTATTGATATGATGAGTGTATTTGCCCCGTTGTGTTGTGATTAGTATATAGAGGGTGTAGAGAGTAGTGATTACTATGTTAAGTCCTATTAGAATAATTGTGATATTAGATCATGAAAAAGTCGATATTACTACAAATAGTTCTCCGATTAGGTTGATTGTTGGGGGTAGAGCCAGGTTGGTTAGACTTGCTAGGAGTCATCAGGTGGCTATTAGTGGAAGAAGTGTTTGTAGGCCGCGGGCTAAGATTATTGTACGGCTGTGAATTCGTTCGTAGTTAGAATTTGCTAGGCAGAAAAGTATAGAGGATGTAAGGCCGTGGGCAATTATCAGGGCGGTGGCTCCTATGTAGCTTCAGGGTGTTTGGATTAGGATTGCAACGATGACAAGTGCCATGTGGCTAATAGAGGAGTACGCGATGAGTGATTTCAGGTCCGTTTGACGAAGGCAAATTGAGCTGGTTATGATTATGCCTCATAGTGATAGCATGATGAATGGGTATGCTATAAAGTCGGTGATTGGATCTAGGAGAAGCGTAATTCGTAACATGCCGTATCCTCCTAGTTTTAGTAGGATTGCTGCAAGAACTATGGAGCCTGCAATTGGGGCTTCTACGTGGGCTTTGGGTAGTCAGAGATGAAGTCCGTATAGTGGTATTTTTACTATAAAGGCTATTATGCATGCTAGTCACATGAAGGTGTTGGATCAGGAGCTGGGTATTGGTTGTACTCAGTATTGTAGAATTAGGAAGTTTAGGGATCCTATTGTGTTTTGAATATAGATTAGTGCAACTAGTAAGGGTAGGGATCCTGCTAGTGTATAAAACAAGAAGTAGAGACCGGCATTTAGGCGTTCTGTTTGGTTCCCTCATCGGGTAATAATAATGAGTGTGGGAACTAGTGTTGCTTCAAATATAATATAAAAGAGAATTAGTTCTGTAGCAGAGAATGTCATAATTAGAAATAGTTGTAATAGGATTAGTATTGAGATGAAGAATTTTTTTCGGGCTGGGTTTTCTTTTGATAGGTGATGCTGGCTAGCTATAAGTATTAATGGGGAGGAGTCATATGGTTAGAATAAGTAGTGGTGTAGATAAGGAGTCGGAGAAGAAAGTTAATGAGAAGTTGAGGCTGTTATCGCCAAATTGGTTTATAAGGAGTAGGCTTGTAAGGCTAATTAGTAAGCTGTGGAGTGTGGAGTTAATTCAGATTATGTTATTTTTTGATAGCCAGGTTAGGGGTATAAGTATTATTGTGGAAATAATGTATTTTAGCATTGTAGCAGATTAAGGTTTTGTACGTAGTCGGTGCCGTATGTGTTTGATACCATTACTAGCAAGGATAGGCCTAGTGCTGCTTCGCAGGCTGCGAAAACTAGTAGAATAATGGGTATTATACTGGCTAAAGTGAAGTGTGAGTTTAGGATTATTAGGGTAGCTATAACGAATAAGGACAATATTATTCCTTCCAGGCATAGGAGGGAGGATATTAGGTGAGATCGATACATTAGTAATCCCGTGAGAGATACTATGAATGCTATTATAATATTTATGTATACGAGGGACATTTGGTACTTATGAGTTTGATCATAATCTAATGAGTCGAAATCATTTATTTTGGTTTAAACTAAGTACCATATTCGGTCCATTCTAATCCTTTTTGGGTTCATTCATAGGCTAGGCTTGTGGCTAGTAGGAAAATTAGGAGAAGGGATATAGTAAGCATTGTGTTAAGGTTAGTTGTTTGTGAGGCCCATGGTAGTGGTAGAAGTAGTGCAATTTCTAGATCGAAGAGGAGGAATGTGATAGCTACTAGAAAGAATTTTATGGAGAAAGGAAGGCGAGCAGATCCTATGGGGTCGAATCCACATTCGTATGGGCTTGTTTTTTCTGAGTATACGTTTAGTTGGGGGAGTCAGAATGCGATGGTCACGAGCAATGTAGCTAGTGTAAAGTTAGTTAGGAGGGTAATTATAAGGTTTATTGTTCTTTTTCGGGTTAGGCCGAAGCTAACTGATTGGAAGTCAGTTGTACTAATTAATACTAAAAGAACATGAGCCTCATCAGTAGATGGAAACATAGAGGAAAAGTCATACTACGTCTACGAAGTGTCAATATCAGGCAGCGGCTTCGAAGCCGAAATGGTGATTGGAGGTAAAGTGAAATTTTAGTTGGCGGAGGAAGCAGACAATTAAGAAAGTAGATCCAATAATGACATGGAGGCCGTGGAATCCTGTAGCTACGAAGAAAGTTGAGCCGTAAACTCCGTCTGAGATTGTAAAGGGAGCTTCATAGTATTCTGATGCTTGTAGAAGTGTAAAGTATACGCCTAACGTAATGGTGATGAATAAGGCTTGTAGCATGTGGTTACGGTTCCCTTCTATGAGGCTGTGGTGGGCTCAGGTAATGGAGACTCCTGAGGCTAGAAGGACAGAGGTGTTGAGTAGTGGGACTTCTAAGGGGT
Organism: Budorcas taxicolor; assembly: GCF_023091745.1. Lineage (NCBI taxonomy): Eukaryota > Metazoa > Chordata > Mammalia > Artiodactyla > Bovidae > Budorcas > Budorcas taxicolor. Next base: position 5,783 of record NW_026291919.1, on the reverse strand, counting down.
TAAGTGGGTGAATGCCTGTTGGGGGTCAGCAGCTGCCTAATTCGGGTGTAGGAGCAAGGCTTGAGTGATAGAAGGCTCAGAAGAAGCCAGTGAAGAATAGGACTTCGGAGACGATGAAGAGGATTATTCCGTAGCGAAGGCTTTTTTGGACAGCAGGAGTATGGTGGCCTTGAAAGGTACTTTCTCGGATTACATCTCGTCATCATTGGTATATTGTAAGTATGTTTGTTGTTAGGCCTAGGGTCAGTAGAGCTGTTGAATTGAAGTGAAATCACATGATGAGGCCAGATGTTATTAGGAGGGCAGATAGTGCTCCTGTGAGGGGTCAGGGACTTGGGTTTACTATGTGATAGGCGTGGGTTTGGTGTGTCATTATGTATTGTCGTGCAGATATAAGCTAACTAGGAGGGTGAATACGTAGGCTTGAACTATAGCTACTGCGAATTCGAGGATTGTTAGTAGAGCTAAAATAGTAAATGTAATAAGTGCTGTTGTGGTATTGATATTTAATAATGCAAGGGTAGCTCCTCCGATTAAGTGAATTAATAAGTGCCCTGCTGTGATGTTGGCTGTTAATCGTACGGCAAGGGCTACTGGTTGGATGAAGAGGCTGATGGTTTCGATAATTACCAGTATTGGGATTAGTGGGGTAGGTGTTCCTTGTGGTAGGAAGTGGGCGAGTGATGCTTTGGTTTTGTTGCGGAAGCCTGTAACTACGGCCCCTGCTCATAGGGGAATAGCCATGCCTAAATTTATTGATAGTTGTGTGGTTGGTGTAAATGAATGGGGTAATAAGCCTAATAAATTTGTAGACCCAATAAATAGAATTAGGGACATTAATATCAATGTTCATGTTTGTCCTTTGGTGTTGTGAGTGCTTATTATTTGTTTTGACATGAGTTGAAGTGCTCATTGTTGGAGGGAGATAAGGCGGTTATTAATTAGTCGGTTTGATGTAGGAAATAGTAAGCTAGGGAATATAATGACGAGAGTAACAAGGGGGAGGCCTAGAATTACAGGGGTAATGAAAGAGGTAAATAGATTTTCGTTCATTTTGTTTCTCAAGGGGCGTCTTGTTTTGGCGTTTTTGTTGTTATTAATTTTGGGTTATAGTAGAAATCGTGTTTTGAGATTTTTAATTGGAGAACAATAAAGAGGACTAAAAATATTGATAGAATTGTCGTGAGTCACGTTGATGTGTCTAGTTGTGGCATGTCATCAAGGAGAGTGTTGTGCTCTCGGTCTTTAACTTAAAAGGTTAATGCTGGCATAGCTTCTTGATGACTTATAACATTGATGCAGATCACTTTTCAAAATATTCTAATGGGACTAGTTCGAGAACGATTGGTATGAAACTATGATTTGATCCGCAGATTTCTGAGCATTGGCCGTAAAATAGGCCTGGACGAGTTGATATGAGGGTTGTTTGATTTAAACGGCCTGGAATTGCGTCTGTTTTTAGTCCTAGAGAGGGAACTGCTCATGAGTGTAAAACGTCTTCGGAGGAGATTAGTATTCGAATTGTTATTTCTATAGGTAATACAGCTCGGTTATCTACTTCTAGTAATCGTAGTTCTCCAGGTTTCAATTCTGATGTTGGAATTATATAGGAGTCGAAGCTTAAGTCTTCATAGTCTGTGTACTCATAACTTCAGTATCATTGATGTCCTATGGTCTTTACTGTGAGAGATGGGTTGTTGATTTCGTCTATTATGTATAGAATTCGTAGGGATGGGAGAGCAATTATAATCAGAATAATGGCTGGTAGAATGGTTCAGATTGTTTCTACTTCTTGTGCGTCTATGGTGCTGGTATGGGTTAGTTTTGTTGTTAGTATCAGTAAGATAATATAGAGTACTAGTGAGCTAATTAGGAAAACAATTATCAGAGTGTGATCGTGAAAGTGTAGCAGTTCTTCTATGATGGGTGATGTTGCGTCTTGAAAGCCTAGCTGTACGGGATATGCCATATGAGATGTACGGGACTTTCACCTGTAATTTAATCTTGACAAGGTTATGTAATGTTTTACTAACATCTCGTTTATTGAGAGAGACATAGTGGTTATGGTGTTGGCTTGAAACCGATAATAGGGGGTTCAATTCCTTCCTCTCTTATTTTAGGTTAATGTATGTAGGTTCTTCAAATGTGTGATATGGTGGAGGGCATCCGTTTAGTCATTCTAGATTTGTTGTGGTTAGGTCCACGGTTAAGACTTCCCGTTTGGATGCAAATGCTTCTCAGATGATAAAAGTCATTAATATTACTGCCGTTAGTGAGATGAATGAGCCTATAGATGAAATAGTGTTTCATATTGTATATGCGTCTGGGTAATCGGAGTATCGTCGTGGTATACCAGATAGCCCTAAGAAATGTTGTGGGAAGAAGGTCATGTTAACACCTACAAATATAATTGCGAAATGGATTTTGGCTCATGTGTCATTAAGGGTGTAGCCTGAGAATAAGGGAAATCAATGTACAAATCCTCCTATGATAGCGAATACAGCTCCTATTGATAGTACGTAGTGGAAATGTGCTACCACATAGTATGTGTCGTGGAGAACGATGTCAAGGGAGGAGTTGGCTAAAACAATTCCAGTTAGTCCTCCAACTGTAAAAAGGAAAATGAAGCCTAGGGCTCATATTATAGCGGGGGATCATTTGATATTTCCTCCGTGAAGTGTTGCTAGCCAACTAAAGACTTTTACTCCGGTTGGGATAGCAATAATTATAGTAGCGGATGTAAAGTAAGCTCGTGTATCGACGTCTATTCCGACTGTGAATATATGATGGGCTCATACAATAAATCCTAGAAATCCAATTGATATTATGGCTCATACTATTCCTATATATCCAAATGGCTCTTTTTTTCCTGAATAGTAGGTTACGATGTGGGAGATTATTCCAAAGCCAGGTAAAATTAGAATATATACTTCGGGGTGTCCAAAAAATCAGAATAAGTGTTGATATAAGATAGGGTCTCCTCCTCCTGCTGGGTCAAAGAAAGTTGTATTCAGGTTTCGGTCTGTTAGTAATATTGTGATGCCAGCTGCTAATACAGGAAGTGAGAGGAGGAGTAGTACGGCAGTGATCAGTACAGATCACACGAACAGGGGGGTCTGGTATTGTGATATTGCGGGAGGTTTTATGTTAATAATAGTTGTAATAAAATTAATGGCTCCTAAAATTGAGGAAACACCTGCTAGGTGTAGGGAGAAAATGGTCAGGTCTACTGAGGCTCCTGCGTGGGCTAGATTACCTGCTAGAGGGGGATATACGGTTCAACCCGTCCCTGCTCCGGCTTCGACTATAGAGGATGCTAGGAGTAATAGGAAAGAAGGGGGGAGGAGCCAAAAACTTATATTATTTATCCGAGGGAATGCTATATCAGGGGCTCCAATCATTAGAGGAACTAGCCAGTTGCCAAACCCTCCAATTATAATAGGCATTACTATAAAGAAGATTATTACGAATGCGTGTGCAGTTACAATTACGTTGTAGATTTGGTCATCTCCAAGTAGAGTTCCGGGTTGGCCTAACTCAGCACGAATTAGTAAGCTCAGAGCGGTTCCTACTATGCCGGCTCAGGCACCAAATAGAAGATAAAGGGTACCGATATCTTTATGATTAGTTGAAAATAATCAGCGGTTTATGAACATGGGTAAAATGGCTGAGTAAAGCAATAGACTGTAAATCTAAGAATAGAGGTTTGATTCCTCTTTTTACCAGGTCCTGTAGTGAATTAACATATTGAATTGCAAATTCAAAGGAGCAGCTTCAAACTCTGCCGGGGCTTCTCCCGCCTTTTTTTTCTTGCGGCGGGAGAAGTAGATTGAAGCCAGTTATTTAGGGTATTTAGCTGTTAACTAAAGTTTCGTGGGGGTGGGACCCACCAATCTAGTGAGGATTTAGCTTAATTAAAGTAGTTGATTTGCATTCAATTGATGTAAGATATGATCTTGCAGTCCTTATCAGGAATTAAGTAAATTATACTTGCTTAGGGCTTTGAAGGCTCTTGGTCTATTTAACCTAAATTCCTATTCTAGGATTGAGAGAATTGGTGTAAGTGGTAGTAGTATAGTGGACAATACGGTTATTGTTGGTAGGAGGGTTATTCGTTTTATGGTTGAGAATTGTCATTTTATTTTTATGTTGTTTGTGGAAGGGAACATAGTAAGTGTGGTGGAATATGCCAGTCGTATGTAGAAATATAGGTTTAGTAGTGCTGTAATTGCTATGAAGGTAGGTAGGATAATGCTATTGTTTTTTGTCATTTCTTGAATAATTATTCATTTTGGCATAAATCCTGATAGTGGGGGGAGTCCTCCTATTGATAGGAGGGTAATGAGAATTAGAATAGTTATGATGGGTGTTTTGTTTCATGTGTGTGATAGTGATAGAGTGGTTGTGGTTGAGTTGGCTATAAATAGTGTAAATATGGTGGAAGTTATGATGATGTAAATGATTAGGTTTAGTAATGTTATGGTGGGATTGTATGGTAAAATTGCTGTTATTCAGCCTATGTGGGCAATTGATGAGTAAGCTATAATTTTTCGTAGTTGGGTTTGGTTTAATCCTCCTCAGCCTCCGATTATAATGGATAGAATTGATAGGGTTAAGATTATATTTAGGTTGATGGATTGGGATACTTGGTAAAGTACCGATATGGGTGCTAGTTTTTGTCATGTAAGTAAGATTAGGCCTGAAGATAGAGGGATGCCTTGTGTTACTTCTGGGACTCAGAAGTGGAATGGGGCTATTCCTAGTTTTATGGCGAGGGCTATTGTTATGAGTATGGAGGCTGTTGGGTTAAATAGTTTTATTACGGTTCATTGGCCTGAGAATATTAAGTTGATGATAATGGCTATTATTAGTAGTATTGAGGCTGTTGATTGAGTTAGGAAATATTTAGTTGATGCTTCTGTGGCTCGTGGGTTGTGTTTTTTTATTATAATAGGAATGATGGCGAGTATATTTATTTCAAATCCGATTCAGATGAGTAGTCAGTGGGAGCTAATTATAACGATAATGGTTCCAAGTATTATAGTTATTAAGATAATAATGAGAGTGATTGGGTTTATTAGTACGGGAAGGATACAAACCAACATTTTCGGGGTATGGGCCCGATAGCTTAATTAGCTGACCTTACTATTAGAATTTGGTGTAATTGGGAGCACGAAGAGTTTTGAGTTCTTAGGAGTAGGTTCAATTCCTATAGTTCTAGAAATAAGAGGATTTAAACCTCTATAATTTACTCTATCAAAGTAACTCTTTTGTCAGACATATTTCTTATGTTTGTGGGGGGATACTTGATAGGAGAATAGGTAGAGATACATGTCATATGCATAGGGCTAGCGTTAGGGGTAGAAAATTTTTTCATAATAAGTGCATCAGTTGATCATAGCGGAATCGGGGGTAGGATGCTCGGATTCATAGGAAGGTCATTGTGAGTAGTAGTGATTTGATGATAAAGTTAATTGCGTAGAGTTCTGGTATGTATGGGTTATGGGATGCTCCTAGGAAGAGGGTTGTTGTGAAGATATTTATTATAATAATGTTTGCATATTCTGCTATAAAGAATAGGGCGAATGGTCCTGCGGCGTATTCTACATTAAAGCCCGATACTAGTTCAGATTCTCCTTCAGTAAGATCAAATGGTGCTCGGTTTGTTTCTGCTAGTGTTGAAATGAATCATATTATTGCTAAGGGTCATGCTGGGAAGATTAGTCATACTTGTTCTTGTGTAATGATTAATGTAGAGAGAGTGAAGGATCCATTTATTAGTA